>NC_140964.1:95164854-95194854 GCF_056783735.1 Eptatretus burgeri | reverse complement strand
CTGTCAACAGAATGCTCTCAATTCTCCCTGTAGATGCTGGAGTGCCAGAAGGTCATGTGTTGGGCACAGTTCTGTTCCTGGAATACATTAGTCACCTGTCTGAGGCTCTGGAAAACCCTATTTTCCTCTTTGAAGATGACTCCATATTATAACTACACAATTCCACATCTAGGCCAGCAGCAGTGGAATCCCTCTCTGTTAAACTGGAAAAGATCAGAGTCTGGTCTAAGGTTACTCCTACGGCCCGCAAGATGGCGCTACCAATAGACAATGGACAGCAAATTGCAATATCAACCGCATGCTGGAAAAGTGGTCCCTGTGGGGCTTAGAAGCAGTGTCCGCACATGTGTGCAGCAGTTGGAGTTGGACCTTGAGAGGAAGACACCTCTCTCTCTCTCTCAGTGATATTGTACCAGTGATAACTGGAGCACTGGGAATGATAAAGAAGAACCTCATGGATATTAAAAAACCACCCTTGGGAATATTACTCCAAAATAATTGCAGCTGGAATCTGTCGGAGGCTCATTGATGATCCTGAAAAGAGCCCTTGGAACCAAACTTTGAGAACAAGAAAGCTTCACAGCCTGGTCAATGAATCGTGATCCAGAACTGAAATGGATGGTGGATACTAGGAGACCTATGAGGACTCCATTCCACCTTCTGAAACCCACTTATGAAGATAACAACCAACAGCACAAACAACCTTCTGCAACCTCGCAATATGAGAAGAAGCAAATTATCCATAGCATGGATAGACTTTAGAAAAGCTTTTGAGAGTGTCCCACATTCATGGATAGTAAAATGCATGCAATTATACAAGATCAACGCCCAGATAATAAAACTGATGGAGAAAGCAATGAAACTTTGGAACACAACATTGATTTTACAGCACTCAGAAGTTAAGATCAAAATACCAGGGGTGAAGATACATTGAGGTATCTTTCAGGGAGATACATTGAGGGGTGAAGATACATTGAGGTAGCTTTCAGGGAGATACATTGAGGGGTGAAGATATATTGAGGTATCTTTCAGGGAGATACATTGAGGGGTGAAGATACATTGAGGTATCTTTCAGGGAGATACATTGAGGGATGAAGATACATTGAGGTATCTTTTGTCTATCTTTCTTTCAGCCTTTCTTCTCTCCTCTTTTGCCTGGCTCTGGAAACACTGAGCAACCCCATGAAAGAGCAAGGTGAAGAATCACTTAAGAAATTCTAGCAGTCAGATCCGGATTCGAATCTTCACCAAAATATAATCAGTTCGTCCTTGTCACACACTGATCCTGTCCACAAAATTTCATCCGGATCTATCGACAACTTTTTGAGATATCATGTACACAATCAGACAGACAGACAAACAAACAGAAAGGATTGAAAACATAACCTCCTTCACCTTTGGTGGCAGAGGTACCAATAAAGAAGCTTGACAACGAAGCATCATACAAATACCTCAGAGTAGAAGACGGCCACCAAATGTCACAAACAAATGCACAAAACAATTCCCAAAGAATACCTGCATAGAGCAAGGCTGATCCTGAAAACATACCTTTCTCCAAGGACCAAATCAAAGCCATAAGCCAACTCGCATTTCCAATATTCCAGTATGGCTGTGGAAATACACACTGGCCAGAATCAGAAATCTGGATAACAAAAAAAGGAACCTCCTCACCATCCACAAAAATCAATGCCTCCCGAGAATGTACCGACCTAAACGAGAAGGAGGTAGCGGCCTGATGGAGCTCAACCAAGTCACAGAATGACAACTGTAGGATTGACTGAATACGTGAAAAGTGCAACAGATTACTGGATCCAATTTGAAAGCAAACACAAAGACAGCAAACCAGAGAAGGGATCCGTAACCCACCTCACAAAAAATTTCCAAAGACAGGTGTGAATGGAAGATGTCACACGAGCAACCGAAACAACAACGAATACAGCCCAACAATTCAAAAAATACAAAAGAAAAATTAAAAACAAAATATCAACAGATATGCAGCAACAACTGGGAAAACGACAAAAGAGCAGGAAGGCATTAAAAATATATGAGTTGAGTAGGGTGAATATACTGATTCGGGCTCACTTTTCCACATGTAAATGAATGGGGGATTTTCAGCGATTCATATTTTTTTTCCCTAAAAAGTAAACCCCCTTTTTATCCCAAGGTATATTTATTTGTCTCCCCTTTTGACCGAGGGACACTTTTTTTCAAATAACCCATGCAATAAGATAAAGATTTGTTCAAGTAGTAAAGTAGTAATGTGATTTGTTAAAGGTGATTCTAAAGAAATATCTGAAACATGTAAGCCGAGGGACACTCTTTTTCAAATAACCAATGCATATTATTTAGCTCATTCATTGAACCTATAAAGATTTGTTCATTCTCAAATTCCTTCAATAGTTACCTTCGCATTCTGCGAAAGGTTATGTTTTGGTCGGCGTTTATTTATTTATTTATTTATTTATTTATTTACTTTTAATCTTGTGATTCGTATAACTCAAAAAGTATTTAACCGAATTGCATGAAATTTGGTGGGATGATTGGTCATTAGCCAGGAAGCATTCGATTAGATTTTGGGATCGTTCGGGTCAAAGGTCAAGGTCAAGAAAAGGTCAAAATCGTCTTTTTACGATAACACGGTCAATTTTTATTCAATTTGCATGCAACTAACGCCAAAATGTTCAGAATTCAACGCCTCATCTTATGATATGCAATATGACACAATGACGCCCATATTCTTGTTACCGGTTAGGGGTCAAAGGTCAGGGGGGTCACGACCTTGAAAAATATGCGGTTTTTGTCATAACGCGGTCAATTATTGTCCGCATTACATGAACCCAGCACCAAAATGTTCAGAATTTAATGCCCAATCTTGTGACACAATGACATCATAACACATGTCACCGGTTGTGGTAAAATGTCGGGGGGGGGGGGTCACGCCCTTGAAAAATATGCGGTTTTCGGAATAACTCAGTCAATTCTTATTCGATTTGCATGAAACCAGCATCAAACGAGATTACCTTCTCTTGTTGAAACGTTGTATTCACCGAGCTTGCTAGTGAAGACTCGCCAAAATGACATGAGTTGATTGTTGTTTAGTCCGTAGCCCCCGAAAGTCGGGGGGGGGGGTCATGACATTATAGATATGTGGTTTGTGTCATAAGACCATTCATATGAAACCAGTTCCCCACACTCATACCAAGAACAAAAAAAGTAGTGGCGGCGAAGGTATGCGCTCTATGGGTGCCCGTCCTAGTTACATATTTCTTTATTCCCTTTAACCTCAACAATCTGATCACCATATTTATAAGCATATGCCTTTGCTCTCAATCCAATAAACTCACTCATTACTTTTCCACCCAACTCATCCTTAAACTTACCAATAACGTTTTCATTCTTTTTTGAAAATAACTCACTCTTTTTACTAAAATTACTGGTATCATATACTCTAATATTTTTCTTCATATCTTTATAAACATCATATCTTTATAAACTTTATAAACTTCATATCTTCATATCTTTATAAACAAGAACTGCTGTTCCAATATAAATTGGTTTATCCATTACAATACTTTCCTTTTCCATATGAATAGCAGAAAAGTTCTCTGAAAAAACCACTTCTCTCTTAAAACTTGGTTTATTTATCAATCTCGAAGCTTCTTTCCAAGATGTTGCAAATCTAATGTTTTGCCTGTTTCGAACATTCTCCATTGTCTTTCCAAAGACAGCATTATTCATCAATTTATAGAAATCCCCTTCAAATTTTACTTTTGTACTTGTTCTCATATATGTATTGAATTTAATATACTTTTTCATCCAAGGACTTTGTTTAAATTTTAAAACTCTATGAATTTTAGCAACTCTCAATCCTTCTCTCAAAAACTGTTTGAAGCTTCTCTGATGCAAAACATATCCCTCTTTATCATAGAATGTTGTTGATAACTTTTCTGTTGATTTGCCTTTGGTATTAAAACTTTTATGATAATCACTTAACCATTCTTTCTTTGGGGTTTCTTTCTCACATGCAAAAGGAAGGTCTTTATGCTTATTATGAAGATCACTCGGGTACCTCAAATCAACTTCAAAATAATAACCTTCTTCTTCCTCATTCAATTCCTCTTGAGAAGAAATAACAATATTCATCAAAGCCTTTTCATAATCCTTTTCTTCCACCCACTCTAATTTACCATAAGGCAGAGATTGAGACATTGCCCATCCATACAAATTATTAGCATTAAAATACATCAAATAATTACTATCTTTTTCACTATCATAATTTGGAAGATATTTATTATTTGCTTTAGCATATCTTTTTGAACGTACTTGTGATATTCCACCTCTCTTAGACTTCTCAATCATCAAAAGTATATCTACATCACTGATTAATTCTATATCTTGTTTTGTCATTTTCAACATTGCACTCCAAGCTAAACCAGGAGCTGTGAAATAGTGGGCAGGATCTTTTTTTTTAACAACAATCTTTTTTTTAATCCATAACAATTTTTATTATGACAGAGTGATCTAAAAGCTTCAAACACATCAGCTAACAATAAAACATCTGTTTTTAGAAACAAATCATGATATTCTCCAAGGTTCTTTATCTTAAATATTTTCCATATTTCTTGTGCGTGTTTATATTCCTTATCACTTATCTCTTCTTCATAAAGGTTATTATAGAAACTTTCTTTTGAAGGAAGTTGTGTTTCTTTAAATCTCATAAATGAATCCATATAATCATAAGGATAAATTCCCTTACTTGTAAGAATTTTCTCTTTACCTTGAATTTAATTCCTTGTTTGAATTTCCTCTCGAGTTAGAATTCCCTCTTTAATCAGAATTTTATCTTGAATCAGAATTTCCTCTTTCGTTAGAATTTCATTCATTGATTGAATTTTCTTTATAAATAGAATTTCATCTTCAGTTAGAATTTCTTCATTAATTTCCTCATTAATTAGAATTTCCTCTTTACTTTGAATTCTCTCTTTAATCTGAATTTTCTCTTAAGTTAGAATTTCCTCTTTTGGAAAGAATGAATTAAGATTTGGAAAAGACCCCGTTGAGCTTAGATTTGATGCGAGGTAGGCTCGTGGTGTTCCCATAAACTTGTAAGAATCTAGAAACCTAATATGAGTTAAAGGTTTTGTGAATATCATTTTTGTAAATGAAATATACTTTTGACTTGTGTTTGTTATGGCAGAAATATTCCCTGGTGTTTTTGGAAGTTCATTTATAAATAGATGTGTATCATAGTTGGCGCTGTTGTGAAGAAAGACTGGAATAAAAGAAGGAAATTTATAATGAAGATTACAACAGGAATGAGCGGGACCTCTCTATTTACCAGTAAGATGACAATGATCCCTAACTTTAGACTCCTCAATTTCCTCCTCACAAATATGACAGATATTGTTCTTTCTAAATTCTAATTTTTCTTCTTCGGTTAATTTCATCGGTTCATTTGTTTCTTTCATTAATTTAGTTAGTCTTATACAATCCTTTTCTAATCGTTTTACAAACTCTTGTGAAGCTTTTTTTCCACTATAATGTTCAAGTTTATTATACTTTTCTCCAACAGATGATTTGATATAATAACAGAAACCACAAGGAATATGTTTTTGATATTTATTTGTATGTGATTCTTTTGGATTAGGAGAAGCAGTATTTATCTTTTTTAGGATACATTCAAAATCAGCGTATATCACAAATGGGTGCATGATAGATTTATTATCATCTTAAATAGAAATCTTTTCACCAGGTTTAGGCATTGTAATTACAGCTGATTTATGATTACTACAATATTTTGAATGTTGTTCTAATCGTTCTTTTGTATGAAATGAATTAAGACATCGCTAACAAGGATATATTTTGTTTGCTGTTCTGAATACCTGAGAAGAGATTAATCTTGATAAATTATTGATGTATGTATAATGTGAATTCTTTCCAACACTAAAATATAAAAGATCAATGTGTGTTTCTTCATTTTTAAAGTTGTTTGAAATTTTTAATATTTGAACTTTGTTTGTATCCGTTCATCCATATACATTAACAGAAAGATTATTCTTTTTCTCAAATTTAGGAATACCTGTTAGTGGCATTGGGAATTTAAATCTTTAATGTCCAAGGTGTTCTCATATTTCATATATTGTTTTACTCTTTCTGAATTACAATTTGGTGGATGAAAGTGAGCAAGAACAGACCAGAGAAAACATTTATTATCATTGTTCTTAATATTAATAACTGCCTTCTTTAGTCTTATTTCTTATGGTAATTCAATATTAGAAGAAGCTTTAAGAGGGTTCCATTTTAGAATGTGTACTGTATATCTAAAAAGATGATTTTTAAAAATATTAAATCCACTTCCTACCACTGTATTAATTATCAACATCCTCCTCTCGTCTTGATAGTTCTTCATAAACCCGACTATTCAAAAAATCTTGAAATGATGTTATAAAATGAAGATCTGTTCTCATATAAGGAGTTTGTTCTTCATCTTGTCTTTTCATATTCATTTTCACTCCCATATAAAACTTTAAAGTTTTCATTTCTTTTAATGTCTTTTTAATAAATTTTTCAACATCGGGTTTCACTATTTCAATTGATTCAGCTATTGATGATGGACCGGGTTCTCCAAATTGAAAAATCCTTATTTTATATGCCCTTTAAATGCCCCTTCAGTGTTTTCAATATAATAGTCTCCCTTTACTTTAAACTCATTTTTCTTGTGTTTTTGTGATTGAAAAAGTCTATTATAACTACTCTTCAAAACATCCTTTGAGCAGATATCACAATGTTTTCTTTCCAACTCAAGAGGAGATATTTGATGAAATAGATTAAATGTATGTTTGTTGGTTTGAAGGTGTTTTTTATAATATTTATATTCGTGATTACAAACATCGCAGTACGTTGTATTCACCATATTTATTTTCTAAAACTTTGCTTAAACTAAAATTTTCTTGAAGAAAATTTCGTTTAATTTATAGGTGAATCTGTGCTTAAATCCATTTTCTCCTCCAACTTTTTTCACTTTATAAATACAATGTTTCAAGACACAAAAGACAAGTTTCAATCAATCTCTTCATTTGTAAAAGATACTGAGAAATATGTCAAGGATGTAAAATTGAACAAAGATAAATATAACTATTGCATAAGAACAATGATATTCATAAGAACAATGTTGATAACAACAACAATGATGGATAAGATGAGTTCTTCAATTTCCTTCAGTGGAAGGGCTTTTAGTATACCTGGAAGAACATCAATTAAAGTATCTCTAACAAAAGTTTCTCCTCTCCTTCTGGCAATATATTCAAAACTAGAATAAGCAATGAAACAAGAAAAAGTATCAAAAAATAAAAACCTTATGGATGAAGCTTTCGAAAGAAAAGATAAGACCATCTGTAATGTGCAAGGAGAAATTTGTATTTTTTTCAACAACCCTAAAGATGTAAATCCTGATGAAATAAAGGATGTTAATAATATATCAGGTGAAATGACATTTCGTTCAATAGTATTTCAGGATCATTTTAAAATAACCTTTAATATAAAAAAATGTTGTAGTTGAATCTGATAATGAAAAAAAGTGTATAGATATCGATGGTAATATTATTAAATATGAGTCAATATGCAACTAAAAGTATAGATGAATTTCAGTTTAAGTAAAGTTTTACTTTATAAATATGCCAGACTTTCCTAATTCTCCATATGACAAATTTGAAAATTGTCCTGCGTGTGAAAGACACATGTTAAACACAGAATCAAAAGCCTATAAACAATGTATATTCTGTGATTATCTTCTTATTCATGATAATAAAAAATTTAAAAATGAAAATAATTCTTTTAGATTTACACCAAAAATGAATTACTTTACAGGATTGATTAGAGAAATGAATGTAAAGTATGAGGGTGATAACACACCTTTCCTTACAAAGGAAGAAACTGAACTTATTAGAGAAATGTTCAAAGGATTGTTGTTATATATTATTCATGGATGTGATTTTCAGGGAAATATCAACACAAGATATTGCATAAATAAAATAATGGATTATCTTGAAATTAAACCTGAACTTAGGATAAAATATAGAGTTTCTAAAAAAGCCAATAATAAATTAAATAACCAGTTTTCCAAATATATAAATGAATGATTTTTTACCCATTTGGGAAAATAAGATAAAATTTAACAATCATAAAAATCTTCCAAATTCATTAAGATGTCTCATAGTTGGTTCAAGCGGATGTGGAAAAACCTGCCTGCTTTTGAAGATGCTCCTGACTCCCAGCTTTTTAGATTATGATAATTTAATAATTTTCACAAAGTCGAGTTTTCAACCAGAGTATCAACTACTCTCACAAGGTCTTAATGCTGGTCTTCAAAAAGAAGATATAATCAGTTTATTTAAACTTCAAAAAACCTAAATGATTATAACAGTGAAGATATAATTCAACTATTTTGTGATACACAGAGATGTAAAAAGAAATCAAAACCGATAACTTGTATTCTTAGTGATAATACAGATGATATACCGTCTCCCCAAGATTTGCATAAATCAAAAAAGAACCTCGTTATCTTTGATGATTGTGTTAATGAGAGAAACCAAACGGTAATGGACAGCTACTACACAAGAGGGAGACATTCTTGTTGTTATTTTACTATATTTATCTTAGTCAATCGTACTTTCAACTTCCTCATCGTTCCATCAGAAACAATGCTAATACTTTAATTTTATTCACGTTAAATTCAATAGATATAAATAATTTTTGGAGAGATAATTGTTCTACATTATGTACTAAAAAGGAATTTGGGGATTACATGAAGCACATGACTGAAAAATATAAATATATTGTTGTGAAACAAGATGAGATATTAAGGGATATATTTTTTGTTTTATAAACAATTACATCTATAAATGACAACTATTATTATAAATCTTGTGGGTAAATCTGCTTCTGGAAAAAAACTTTCATAAATCACGGTTCTTGTGCAGTACAAATGAGAATATTGTAAATTTACTTAAAAAACACCCCGTGATATGCATTGTATCAACAACTAGAGCAATAAGACGTGGAGAAGTAAAAGGTGAAGATTATCACTATATTTCAGTGGAGGAACATATGCGATTGAGGAATGAAGGTCAAATATTTGAGGAGGTTTCTCTTGGTACAACAAAATATTCACATTGTAAGAGTGAGTTTAGGAAACTAAAATCTGGTGGTCTTGCGATATTAGAAACGAATCCAGAAGGAACGAGACAAATTATTAAACATCTGAGCGGAGTGAAGATTTTATCATTCGGTTTTGATGTTGATGAAGAAACTCAACACAAACGTATGAAAAGCAGAGATGCAAGTATTGGTGAAGAAGAAATTACAACTCTTATTAATGTTAATAAAGAATTTGATGAAATATTTAAAGAAAAGGATGTATTTGAACACATCAACTTGGATTATGAACAAAAGGAAAATTTCCCTGTTGATCTTTACAATTCATTAAATGATATTTTCCACTAAATAAATGGATGCAAAAGAAAGAGCAAGAAGATTTAAGGAATATCAAGAGTTGGTTTCAAAAGTTGCAAAACGACAGGAAGACATAAAGAAGAAACGCAGACAGAAACTAACGGGCGAAGAAGCATTTGAAAGAAAACAAGAGAAATTTTTTAAACCACTTTTAAAAACTTTCCAAGAAAAAATGAAAGATGTTTCCACAGTTCCCACAGTAGAATATACTCCTAAAAAACTTCAAATGTTGAAAGATTTTGATCAAATGATGGAGGAAGAATTAGAGCATTTAGGAGAATTAGAATATGATGATGAAGGTTTATTTCAACAACTGGAAGAGATTAATCGACCCCCTGATTATATTGTGAATGCTCTTCAAAACAATGAATATTCAGCGGATTCAAAAACCAAAGCAGGCCTCATTCCAACAGAACAACCAGCAATATTTCATCTTGTTCAAGAAAAGGTATTGATATTTAATGATGAATTGAGGTTCTTGAGTTCTGCTCAACCTGCTGTTAAACTAACTCTGAGATTAATGTTTCTTCTCACAAAAGATGGAAGACAAGGTCCAACTGTGAGGGATGAATCAAAGTATATTGAGAAACCATTGGATATGAAAAATAATGATGATAGAGTATAGATTGATCTGCTGAACACTCTTAATTATAGGGTTAGTATTTCTAGTAAAAGTAGGAAAAATGAGAAGGAGAAACACATTATTCAGGCTTTAAGTATCCTTGGTTCAGGTATTAGTTTTCTTTCAAATGACCCATCGAAATTAGTTTATAGACTGTTATTGCTGTAAGGTAGTAAGAAGGCTGGAAATAACAATTGCTTTAATGAAGCATCAGCCATTTTAGACCAATTCATGAACATGAAAATAATGACTAAATCTCAATATAAAGACATTTTATCTCATTAAATAAGATGAGAAGCACAATCCTGAGTTTTAATTTCACAACAAGCGACCACACATCTTCATTCCCATACTCACGACAACTTGACCCAACAAAAGAATATGAGGCATCTTTATTGTCCATGGAAACTTATAATAGCTTATTTAATATAACTGATAAAAATGAGAAGTTTAGTTATAATCCCAGAAGTGGATACAAAACGATAACAGTCTCACCCGGAGCATATGAGATTTCTCAAATATCTTCCGAAATTGCTCGTCTTATGAATGAACAGGGTGATGAACCAAAAAATATTGTTATAGACATTCAAAAACATACTTCAAAATCAACGATTAAACTTAAAAATAACTACAAGGTTGATTTCACAATTGATAATTCATTTAGAGAGTTATTGGGTTTCTCCTCAAAAAAGATTGAAACTAATGGGATGTTTTACAGTGATAATGTCATTCAAATATCCTCAGGAATAATTTCGGTATTAATTCACTGTGATTTGTTTGATGGTGCTTATAATGATTGAATAAAAACAAATACAAAATTTTCATTCAGTACATACTCAACCCCAATTGGTTATAAATTCAATATGAAACCAAATTTTTGGGTTCATCTCCCTGTGTCAGGAAAAACAATATACAGAGTAAATTTTAGGATAACCGACCAAGATAATCGTATGATTTCTTTTAATGGGGAAGTTATATCCATCAGAATTCATCTACGTGAAGTTTTCCAATAAATAAATACGATGGTTATTGTGAGGAAACACGAGTTGGGAAAATTGAAAATAATTACAGGGGAAGGGATGTTCCTTTCCCCATACTACAAGGGTGAAGGTATATATCTAGGTAGAGGATACTATAATCCGAAGAGACAAAGGGGTGTTGGACATCAATTTAGAGGAGATGGCATAATTGATACTCTAATGGGTATTGGTTCAACTATTCTTAAAGATAAAGACCTAATCAGTTCAACTACTTCTGCTGTGGGAAATGTATCAGGTGCTGTAAAGAGCATAAAAGATGCCCAAAAGGAATCTCATAAATTACAAGCAATAAAAGAAATTAAGAAAGGCAAAACTCAGTTGTCTCCCCAAGAATGACAGAAAATAATTCGAATACTTGGGTCAGGGTTTCAAAAGTATTAATATCTTTTTTCCTCAATAAATACAAGTATGGAAGCAATTGATAGTATCCATGATTTAGATGATACCATTGTCATCTCAAACTCCACTAAAAAAGAAGATTACTTCAAAGTAAATGCAATAAATGGAACAGACTGGAATGCAACTGGTACAAAAAGTTTTGAAATAAACAATCAACAAACCTATTTGAATCTATCTGAAAGTTTATTCTTGTGTAAATTTACATTCACTAAGGCTCGGAATAACACAAACGCTCCACTCGTAAATGATTTCTTCTGGAAAATGTTTGATAGTGTTCGTTTGTACATTGGAACGCAAGAAGTTGAAGCGGTTGATTATGTTTCTGCTGCATCTGAAATGATGAAATTTACACTATATTCATTCGGTGATAGAATGGGAAAGGGGGCTGTGGAAGGTTTTATTCCTGATATGTCAATGGGCACAAACACAGACCCTGGATATAATCAAATGAAAGGAATGTATAATCATGATACAAAAGCATGTAACAGTTTTACTGTGGCAGTTCCTCTTAAAGGTATATTTGGATTTTGTGATCATGATAATGTTCTGTATGGTCTTAAAATTAGATTTCAACAACAAAGGAATGATAATGAAAATAGATCACTTTTTGGTGTTGCTAGTGCTTTTCGTGATCAGAATAAATTTGTAATTGATGAAATGAGTTGGTATATTGGTGAATATACTCCGAATCTTAAAACAGAAAAGATGTTGAATAGAAGACTTAACTCAAAGAAACCACTCAGTGTATCATACCTCAAAAGAAGATGTCAACACGTTAAACTCAACCAAACCACTTACACGTGGAATTTGGGTGTTCTGGAAGGAAATCCACGATATCTGTGGATCATTTTTTTAAAGCCAGATGGTGATACTGCGACTGATAAGAATAATACATTGAGTGATAATGCTAAGGTGAAACAACTTCGCGTTTCTCGAGATGGAACATTTTATCCATGAGAGAGATTGGAAATTAATTGGGAAAAAAATGATTTTGCTGAAGCATACAAGTCTGCCCAAAAGGTGTGTGAAAGTAATGGAAATAAAGAACCTATTTTGGATATGAAAGCATTTAAAAGTTTGTATACAATCTAACCGTTTGACCTGAGCGCTCAAAAGGAAACTATAAAGTCTAATTGAGTGGATACTTCCCTATACATTGAAAGAGGAGAGAGTGAAGAAGTTGATACATATTGTTTGCTTTTCGAAGAAACAGAATTGCAGATTAATACAGATAATGGTGTTATGATTAGTCTCACATAATTTTTTGTTAAATAAATGAGTGGCAAAGTACCAACTGGGGTATATGTTAATCAAATCAATCTTCATAAACTATCATCTTGTGTTCAAAATCAAAAGCCTTGTACGATTAACGTTAATACAATTCAGAGAAAAGGAGCAGTAAGAATTGATGTTTTGCTCACAAGAGAACAGGTTAAAATCTTGAATGACACTGGCTCACTTAAAATTAAAATGACAAAACCAATGTTGAAAAAATATTCAATAAGAGAGATGAGTGGAGAATTTCTCCCATTTCTAATTCCTTTATTTGCTGGTTTAAGTGCGGTTGGAGCATTGACGGGTGGTATTTCAACAGTGGTGAAAACTGCCAACGAAAGGAAGGCTCAACTCCAGGCTCAAAAAGAATTGGAAAGACATAACAAAGAGTTAGAGAAACAAATTAGAGGAAGTTGTGTAATTGCAGATTTTGCTGAAAAAACTTTTAGGTCTGCCTGATAAAGCAAGATTGTTCGTTGGAGATATGCTTTCTTCTACCGCACAAGCAGGTGTAAAATTAACGAAAAGAGGTCATGGATTATATCTTTCTCATAAATAAATGAGCATTGATGAGTGGTTTAAAAAATTTGGAAAGAATACAACATCAAATTTACAACTTGTCAAATATTATAAGAAATTTAAAATTCATAATGTGGTTATTTGTATGAGAGATGAATTAACAAATGTGCCTTAACATACAAATAATATGATTATGAACTTATAAGATAATAATGGGAAAGGTTCTCATTGGGTTTGTATTTTTAATAGTCAAGACAAATATTATTTTGATAGTTTTGGTCTTCCACCACCTGTTGAAGTCATAAAATTCTTACAGAATGGTGTTTATCAAACATTTCAAGTCCAATAATTAAATTTCAAGTGTTGTGGTCAATTATGTCTGGATGTGTTATTTCAACTCAACAAAAATAAAAAAAAATTATGACATTTTTAATCTAATATAAATGACTTATGTTGGTAAAGATGGTTCTATCTTTGGTGTATCCCAAGAACTGCAGATTGATTTATCAAATTATTACACAAAGGCACAGGCTGAACGACATAAATATAATATAACCAAAAATATTAATATGAAAAATGCTTATAGATTAAAAAATTATCCAAGCCCGACTGACGTGAATGACTTGGTGAGATTAAGCGATTTATCACAATATATATCCTTAAATAAAATGGCCGTGTATTCCAAAGATACAGAAGTGTTGATTTTATCTCCAGGTCATACATAATTCACAGTTCGAATTAAAATAAATTTTTATAAAGAATGGCGTATCGTTTGTATGAGAATAGAACAATGGGGGTATGATATGAATGATTTAGGGTATAATTGGTCATTTAAAATTGACCTAGAAGACCTGGAACAATTAAATCAGTCTCGTAAGGAAGAATATTATCCACTTGGTATAGAGAATGAGTTTTGTGGAAGCATGATTAGTAAACAACAAATAAAAGAATTTAATAAGGGTAAATATAATAATGGTTTTGCCATAGTTTATATCATGAAAACAGAAAAGACAGGATTATATATAATAAGTAAGGACATACAAAATGATTTAACTGTGGGAAGATGGGGAGGTGTTTCGAGCCATAATATTATTCCAACATATATTTCTAATACATAAATGACAGCAAGAATGTTTCAAGAAAATTATCATTTCTGTGTCCAAGCATACCTTCAAGAAAAGTGTATTCGGTATTTTAATAAATATGTTCTACAACATAAGAATGAGGTATTTTCAAAAAATGATTGGTATTATGCTGATGTTGATAAACCGCCAACTTTAGATTTAATTAGAATGTTAAATAATGAAAAAATTATAAAGTTTAGAAAACGTAAGGCTCTTTTAGAAATTCAAAAGAAATTTTATTGGTTTCCTGTTGTAAAAAAATTATTTTGGATACAGGAATAACAAGAAATCCTGATGAATATATGTATGATATTCTATGGGGTGGAAGCGATTCAAGGATAGTAAGGGACGAGGAAGTTGAAGAGAGAGAAGAGGAGGAAAAGGAGGAGAGGGAGAAGAAAGAGAAGGAGGAAAGAGAGAAGAGAGAAAAGAGAGAGAAGGAGAAAAGAGAGGAGAGGGAGGAAAGAGCGAGAATGAATAAGTATGAAAATTTGGAAACCAGTGAGATTAAAAAATGATTGGGGGTATTACAGAAAATAACTCAACCCACCGAGGAGGAAAACAAAGAATTGACAAGTCCATTTGCAATATTTTCGACAAGACTATTGACATCGATAAGATATTCATTTTAATTCAAGTTTTTCATTTTTTTCTAAAATAAATGGAGGAGAGAGTGAAGGAATTTCTCAGGATTCTTTATGTTTTAAAAATTAAGATACAAATGTGCATGTTGGAAACTAAAAAGGTTTTTGCACTCTGCAGGAATTTTTCTCATAAATAAATGGGTTATTGTCTCAAATGTAAAAAGAAAACTAATACTAAAAATATTTCATACATTAAAAGTAAAAATAACAGGGTTATACAAAAAGGTATATGTTCGGTGTGTGGTTCAAAAAAAAATCAATTTGTCTCCAAACACAAACTCGGAGGAGATATCCAAAAGTTTTTATCAGGAAGTAAATTTACAACTACTGGAATACCAGGGGAATTACATCTACCAGGGTATTCTTTCTGTGGTCCAGGCACAAACTTGGATAAAAGATTAGATGAGGCAGACAATCCTAAATCATGGAGTAAACCCATCAATAGAGTTGATGAAGTGTGCATGAGACACGATATTGATTATGGGAATACCACAACGTTGGAAGAAAAGCATGAAGCCGATTGAGAAATGTTGTATAATTTGTCTCTGATACAAAATCCAACCTTGAGAGAAAAAGTTGATCGGTTCATCGTGAAGAAGATGATCAATGCTAAATTGAAACCTGGACTTGGAAATTCAAAAAACCTATAGGCTCTAATGATGTCATTAAGACTGAAGAGCAATTAGCTGATGAATTATATAAACCAATATTCACAAAGTTTTGTAGAAGGAAGGTTTATTCCAAGGAAGTTGATTATATCTGGTCCACTGATTTGATTGAACTCAATAATGATAAGGGGTACAAGTATTCTTTAACCATTATTGATTTGAGGAGTAGATATGCGTGGGTTGTCCTTTTAAAAAACAAAACAGGTAATACTCTTATGTTAGCCTTTCAACATATATTTAATAAAAGTAAGAGAAAACCTCACAAATTGTGGACTGATGAGGGTAGAGAGTTTTATAACAAGACATTTATGAATTTTCTAAAAAATAACACTATTACATTATACAGTACCTTTAATGAAGGGAAGGCAGTTGTTATTGAACGTTTTAATCGTACCTTAAAAGAGAGACTAAACATAAAATTCACAGAACTTGGTTCACAACAATGGTCATATTTTATTCAGGATATTGTGGATAAGTATAATGACACGATTCACACGTCAACGAATATGAAACCATCAGAAACATTTACAACATTAACATATGAAAAAGAGATTAATGTCAGAAAACCAAGTTCAAAGTTGGTGATATTGTAAGAATATATTGGTGGGAATCTCATTTTGAAAAATGTTATATTAAACGATGGACGAACGAACTTTTTAAAATTGTTTACGTAATAGATACAGTTCCTTGGACTTATAAGATATATGATTTAGAAGGCGAAGAGATTTTAGGTTCATTTTATTCACAGGAATTAAAAAAGACAAAACAAAGCAGATAATACTCATGGGAGCAATGGGTTGGTCCTTCACTCCCTCCTACCATACAGCGTTGTGGACACTCGAGGGCCAAGTCCGAGGTGTATAACAGTATATAATGTGTGTCAAGGGGGGACGTTCTTAGATCTGTGAAGCCCAAACACAGAATCCTCAACTGAATAGTCAAGGCTTAACTTTTGTTTGTTGGTGTGTGTGTGTGTGTGTGTGTGTGTGTGTGTTTGTGTGTGTGTGTGTGTGTGTGTGTGTGTGTGTGTGTGTGTGTGTGTCCCAACCCTCACATTCAAAATCTCAACCTCAACCTCCCAACCCTCGCCCAACACAATGTCTTTTTCCAAATGAGATTTCCACCTATATTTATTTTTTCGTTTTTTTTTCTCTTCTTCCAATTCTGTCTTTTAAGGCTTTCAGGTTTGATGATGTAGAAAGGGGGAGTGAGCCTGCACTTTCTTCCCAGAACTAACAATATATTTTTTATGTTTTTTTTCTCTTCTTCCAATTCTGTCTTTTAAGGCATTCAGGTTTGATGACGTAGAAAGGGGGAGTAAGAACTTTCTTGATAGGTTTCGATCCCAAAGAGTGGTAGCATTTCAAGTCTCCAAAATAAACCCAACTTTCCAAGTCTCCAAGGTATAACCACATTCCTGTTGAGTTTCCAAGATACGTATCACATTGTGAGTTATCAAGCCAGAACCCACATTTCAAGTCTCCAAAAATATAACCATCTATCCAAGACTCCAAGGTAGAATCACAATTTCCAGAAATATTGTGGGTTTTGGTGATAGATCTCACATAGTATAACTGTGGATCATCAAGGAAATCTCCATTTTTCCAATTTTTATGGGTTTCAGTGATAGATCTCACATAGTATAACTGTGTATCATCAAGGAAAACTCCATTTTTCCAATTTTTATGGGTTTCAGTGATAGATCTCACATAGTATAACTGTGGATCATCAAGGAAAACTCCATTTTTCAAAATGTCTGAAATTTGTGAGTCTCCAAGGTAAAACTTGTATTCTGGCTCATCAAGGTGTAACTTGTTCAGGGGGTATTGTCTTGATAACTCACAATGAGTACTATTGTTGCAAAACTCTTTTTCAGGATTTTGCTGGTCTCCAAGGTATAACTCTTTGGTTGGGTCATCAAGGACGAGCTCGTACTGTGGGTCTTGGTCGCTCACAAGGTCTTCAACCAAGCCAACAATTTCGCCCCAAGTTGTAGCCAAAGCAGTATTTTCATTTCGTATTTCAGATACAATTTCCTGTGAGAGAAAATAATAATGTATTAATTAAGTGATTTAATTATTAAATGAGTATGCTTCAATCAAACTTTTATAATGGGAAAATAAAATCTTTCCTCAACAGATAAGAGGTTTGAATCCAGTTCATCAACTCGAAGGTTTCGTTCCACGCAAGTTGTCAATCTCCAAGGAACCCCAAAGTTATCCCACTCAAGGCGTAGCTCGTTCTGTGGGTCTTGGTCGCTCACAAGGTCTTCAACCAAGCCAACAATTTTGCCCCAAGTTGTGGCAAAATCGGTATTGTCAGTTACAATTTCCTGTGAGAGAAAATAATAATGTATTAATTAAGTTATTTCATTATTAAATGAGTCGATGCTTAAATCAAACTGAAAATAGGGAAATAAATTCTTACCTCAATGGATAAGAGGTTTGAATCCAGGTCATCAACTTGAAGGTTTAGTTCCATACAAGTAGTAGAGTTCCAGGCAAGCACACAGCATGCCACTGCCAGCAAAAAAAAGTTTAAAATGGAGCCTGGGCTTGAGGCTTTTCTGGGGAAAGACTGGTGGGTGTGGTTTCCTTTGGAAATTCCCTGGGCAAGCCCAGGCAAGCCTTCGTTGGGAAATTTTTCAAAACCATAACATTCTAGAATTTTCTAGTGATTTCTTTGTGAGTCAGAGATGAACTGGAAATGATGTAAGAGGAGGCGGGGCTTAGGAAAAGTCTGCGTGGCTTATGGAAATACCTCATGAAAAGTGGGCGGGGCTTAGGGAAAAGTGGGCTGGTCTTGGGAAAAGTGGGCGTGGCTTATAAAAATCTCATGGAAGGTGGGCGGGGCTTGGGAAAAAGTGGGCGGGCTTAACAAAAATTACCTGTGGCTCAGGAGGTGGTCAAACAAGAGCATTAAGAGAAGTTTATCATTTCGTAATGGCACAAAAGGGGTATCTTAAAAAATATAAAGATTCAAATGTTTTGCTTTTAAATATTTTATACGGGGATTATTGTGCAAAGAAAATTAAACGATTGAAGGAATTTGAGAATGAACAAATCTTTATAGGTTCAATGAGTGAGCTAAACAATATGCATTGGTTATTTGAAAAAGAGTGTCCCTGGGCTTACATGTTTCGGATATTTCTTTAGAATCACCTTTAACAAATCACATTATTACTTTTCTACTTGAACAAATCTTTCTCTTATTGCGTTGGTTATTTGAAAAAAAGTGTCCCTTGGTTAAAAGGGGAGACAAATAAATATACCTTGGGATAAAAAGGGGGTTTACTTTTTAGGGAAAAAAATATGAATCGCTGAAAATCCCCCATTCATTTATATGGGGAAAAGTGAGCCAGAATCAGTATATTCACCCTACTGAGTTGGACAGATTGAGAATCAACAAAGAAGGCTCATTGGAATGGTGAAAAAGAGGCCAGCTCAACTGGAATGGAGAACAAATTATTATTAATGCCCAAGACCAAGGACACTACACGAATGGCTTTATAAAATGGCAGGACCGAGTCAATCGGACAAGTGTAGGTTCTGCAAGGTAAAAACAGAAAGTACGAGCCACCTCCTATTGGGATGTAAAAAACCTCATGTCAGAACAGCTGTACACACAGAGGCACAACAGGATTTGTAGAGTAATCCGCTGGCACATCTGCAAAAGTCTTAACATCCCAGTTCCAGAAATCTCATGGAAACGTGAACCAAAATCGTTAATTGAAAACAAGTGATGCTCACATACGACCTAATAATGCCATCGAGCATGAACATAGAAGATAAAGCATTGCGAACGAATATAGTACTGAGGTACAAAAAAGAAAATAAGGAAGTGCCAATTGAGGGAGGTATCAGTTCCTTGCGATTTTGGCCTAAACGATGTATAGATAAAGAAAATGACCAAATACCAAGATCTCGAAAATGAAGCGAAAAGATCCTGTTCGCTGAAAGTACCGAAATTTTACCAGTGATTATTGGAGCAATGGGAATAATAAAAAGGAGCCTTACTGAGATCTTAAAAACCATCCTTGGGAATATTAATACAAATTAACTGCAGGTGGAGGCTGTCCGGTTTTCAGTGACGCTCCTCAAAAAAGCCCTCGGAACAAAACTTTAGAATAAGGAAACTTTTCACAAATTGATCCACGAATCATTATCCCTCTACTGAAACAGAGGTGGATAGTTTGAGACCTGGGAGGACTCTGTTCCACCTTCTGAAACCCACATATTGAGATAACAACCAACGAGACACACACACACACACACACACACACACACACACACACACACACACACACACACACACACAAACACACACACACACACACACACACACACACACACACACACACACACACACACACACACACACACACACACACACGTGCGATTGCAAAACAATGTGTCCCACTTTGCTCTCAGACTAATTACGTGAGTATGTATATTAATTATGTACCATTGGAACTAAGTATGTATATTAAATGCAAACATTTGGAGCATGAGTATACCAATTATTTAAGGACTAATTAAGTATGTGAGTGTATTAAATATATTTCGAAGCGTATTAATTATGTTTGTTATTACCTCCACCACTGAAGTTAGACGGAGGTTAGGTTTTTAGCCCTATCTGTCTGTTTGTCTGTGAGCAGGATATCTCAAAAAGTTGTGGTCGGATTCGGACGAAACTTGATGGATAGCTTGGATGTGTGCCAAGGACTTATTTATTTGATTTTGTTGAAGTTCCGCATCTGAGAATTTCCAAAGTGATTCTTCACCATTGAGAGGGCCAAAAGCAATATACAGCATTATATTTTTTAAAAATTGTTGCCGAGTTATGACAAAACAAGGTGGATTCGTTGGTTCGTTGACGAGAATAAGCCGATTTGATTTTTGGTCATGTCAGGATCCAGATCCTGCCTATCAGTGGAATACAAAGTGTAAACTGTTCAGCCTGACGGAGGTATGCACTCTACTGAATGCCATTCTTGTTAATTACGTAACACACCTGCACACAAAGTACATCACACAAACTGTACAAAAGAAGTCCTTGCGAGGGACTGCAATCTCTGGTTGCTCTATCTTGTTCCCTACACCACCAAAGACGGATGGGGGTTATGTTTTAACCCCTTTATATTTGTCTGTCCGTTACTTGCAAAAACGAAGATTCACAATTATATTGGTTGGCCTTGTGCATTATTACTTGGCAATTTTTTTTTTTGACGAGTATGTTGATTGCTTCCGTTGTTTGCTTGTGTGTTGGGTCGCCGAAATAGGTGACCCTTATTGTCAGTAATTCTGTCTGTGTTTGGATGTTTGTTTGGATGTTTGTCATCAGCATAATTGGTAGTAAACGTGGGCGGATTTTGACCAAACTCGGGTGGTAGATACACCTTATGACCTCGTGCTTTGGAAATTGTGATGGTTGCTAGGGACGCTTTGGTTCCCTAGCAACAACCGAAAAACCTTCAAAATCGGTATTGTTCACGCGAAATCAATTCCGAAAGCCATTATCCCACGTAGGGTTATGAAATTTGGCAGGAATGATCTACAGGTGATGCTCTATCAAATATATTCCGGTTTTTGTGATATATGGAATACTTTACCCACAGCGCCCCCTACAATTAGGGTATGCGCGAAAATTGGCGAAAATTAAAAGGCCCCCTAGCGACCAGGTGAGTGCATCGATACGAATGAAACTTTGCAGGTTCATGGTAATCAATGAGTACTACAACTTTGCCTCAGGACATATTGACCGATTTCACTGAGGTCAGGGGTCAAAGGTCAATTAGTGCAAAAATCGATAATATGCGAGAGCTGGAGGTGCTTTCGCGCCAAATGCTACTCCTCCTATGGTTATGGTCGGATGGTCATGAAAATTCACACTAATCGTCTGGAATACATTGTGCACAAACGATTGAGCCGGATTTTCGATTTAGATCTTTGTTCACCCACAGCACCCCCTCGAACTTTGGGGATTTCCGATTTCAAACCGCATTTTCGGTACTTTTCATTCAAATGGATACCGAGTAGTTATCAGTATATGGAACTGGATGAGAATTGATATGCATAATCTTAAGATGATTCCCTATCCGCTATATGACATCCATTTTGCTCCATATCTTATAGTTTCCATGCTCGGCGACCCATCGCTCTCTACCGGCTTGTCGGTATGTTTGTTTGTCTGTCTGCTCGCCTCCAGCCCAAACCGCTCAACTGATCACTCTGAAATTTTCAGAAATTAATGTCACCGACCCTGCGACGGTCCCGCATTGAAATTTCGTAAAATTTGGTCGATCAAAAAGTCTGCATCGGCCAATATGAGTCAAATTTTCTAAAATACTCAAATTTCATCTGATTGACTTGAAATTTGAAAAGGATTTGCATGTCAGGTCAAATAATTCAACCACATATTACTTTTGAGGTTATTATGGGTCAAAAGGTAGGTCAACATAGGCCATGAGTTCAAGCCAACATAGGCCAAATTTTAAAGTTGTTTCTAAAATTGTCAATTTTCATCCGATTGACTTGAAATTTAAAGACCATTTGCATATCAGGTAGAGGAATCCAAACACCGATTAATTGTGACATGAAGCATCAAAATGAGCCAAAACGCCAATTTGGTCCAAATTCTCTAAAATCCTCAATTTTCATCCGATTGCCTTGAAATTTGAAAAGGATGTACATATTAGGTCACTGAATTCAACCACCTACTGATTTTGAGGTTAACTCGGCCAAAAGGTCAAAATAGGCCAAACGGCTAATTTGGGACAAATTTTATAAAATCCTCAATTTTCATCCGATTGACTTGAAATTTGAAGACCATTTTCATATCACGTCACTGAATTCAACTACCAATTAATTTTAAGGTCAAAAGGTCAACACAGGCCTAATTTCCAAAATTGATAGACACGGCCAAAAACTAAATCTATCACTATACCTCAAAAAGTTGTGGACGAGTTGTGACAACAAAATGTGGATGAGTTGAATAGATGACAAGAACAGGCAGATTGGATTTTGGTTTGGATCCAGCCCATCAGTGTGATACAAAATGTTAACTGTTCCACCTGGCAGAGGTATGCCCTTTACCGATGGACATTCTACTTCGTGCTGTTTTGCCAAGTTGTCACTCTATGAGTGATTTTTCATTTGTTTGTTTGTCTCTGAACAAGATATCTCAAAAGTTGGGGACGGATTCAGACTAAATTTGATGGGTAGATTGAGTGTGTGACAATGACGAAACGATTATATTTTGGTGAAGATCCCAATCCGAATCTGGATCTGAGAATTTCAAAAGTGATTCTTCACCATTGAGAGGATAGGGCCAAAAACGATATATAGCATGATATCTCAAAAGGTTATGGATGGATTCTAACGAAACTTGGTGGACAGGTTGGGTGTGTGACAAGGATCGCGAATCGATTCAATTTTTTGTGACTGAATATCCCAATCCAGATCCAGTCTATCAGTGGGATACATAAAGTAAACTGTTCAGCCTGACGGAAGCCGGCTGATTATTTTTATTTTTTGATGTTCTATAACTTATTGATTTCAATTTCTATTTGCATTCCCTGACATGTGTCCCTCAAGTGGAATTTTTACATTGCTGTTATTATTATTATTATTATTATTATTATTTTTAATTCCGTTCTGTTTTAATGGGAATTATTTATTTACATTTAAAAAAACGCTACCCCAAAACTGCATGGCTCTGGACCAACAGACCACTGGTTCTATTTTTCATTGTATCCTTCATAATTTGCAAATTACATATTCCATTCAAGGTTCATCATCTCTGGGGGAATGTCCTGAGTCATCTCTGAAGTACTTAAGTTATTTTGAAAACTTGTATGTGCTTTCACAATCAAATTTTCTCATGTACATCCTGAGTTTTTTTCTCAACTTCATGTTTATTTTACGATCTTTCAAAATCACATCGCGATTTGATTTCTTTGACAAAGATAAGTATTTTCTTTTTACTTCACATGATTTTTGAATTTACGAAATATTTTCTTCCAACGAAATATCACGTTATCTGTGAAATGCGTCTTCTGCCTTTCAGAGCGTTGTACAAACCTTTTCTGCATCCTTATTCATGGACATTGTTTTGTGATTTATTTTTGAATTTTTTCCATTTTGAAATAATTTACCACCATGTTTCTCCTATTGACAAAGGAAAGATGCTTTTAGTCTCATTATTTCCTAACTTATGAGATTTTACAAGGTTTATCTTGTTTTGCTATTTTCCTGCGTCTGTTTGGCCCTGCAGGGTTTATTTTATCAATAAAACATCTAATCAATATGTATTTAGTCATTGCATTGACATTACTTCAGCAAATCGAATGGTTTTGGCCTCCATGCAAAGATGGTTGGTTGGATGTAGGAAAAACATCTCCGAGGTTGATATGATGTCATGTTAGCAGACGAGACATCTCAGATTATTGAAATGTTAGAAATTCGGGAATGCAGGCTTTAACATATGAATTATTTTTCTCCAGTATTTCATGATGTTGTTTTTATTTTTTTTCCAGTATTCCCCAGTATTTTACTTTGTTTAATTTCCTGGTCTATTGATGGAAAGCCCACTGACGGAAAGTACAAAAATCAGTGAATACACATTTTCTGAGCAATTTTTTTTTGAGCAAATACTCCAAAACTAGCCACAACTTTGTATTAGGAATTGAAAAAAAAACATTTAACATTTAAATAAATAAACATTAGTTTTTTGTTGTTTTCTTCAAATAACAAGATCAATTAAAAAATTTTTTGCTCATCCACGAGCCTAAACATTGTATATAGAAGCATTACAACAACAATAAAAATAGAAATAATTATATTTTTGAAACTTCATTTCAGTTCCCACGTCCATTGAACCCGTGTTATGCAAAGTTACCTAGATTTTTATCCATGAACCCTTGGTTTAATGGGGCGTTTGTCCACCATGTGCAGCCAGTATGTCCTGTATGCGTCGTGATATAGAGTCCACCAGCGCCTGGAATTCTGCAGGAGGGATGCGGCGCCAATCTTCCACGAGAAACTCAATCAACACGTCTGTTTAACGGAGGTGGAAAATGCTGTCTCAGGCATTGTTCCAGAATATCCCATAAATGCTCGATTGTGTTCAGATCTGGTGACTGAGAAGGCCATGATACATGGATCACATCAGTGTCATGCTCATCAAACCATTGGGCAACCACCCATGTTCTGTGGATAGGAGCATTGATGGGGGGGGGTCTCCTTTTGCAGCCATGTTAGCCATAATTATAGGCAACCAGGCCTGTGCAGCATTTTTATACATGACCGTGAACACGCTGGGATGTTATTTGCTTAATTACCACATGGACCACACGTGTGTGGAAGCCATTGCTTGGTGTCACTCATTTATTTACCCAGGTATTTCCATTTTTTTTTCTGTCCACGACCTGTATGTGCTTTTTTACAATTTAATTTTGTCCACTACCTGTACAAGTACCGTTCTGGATTGCCAATGTGACAGTTGCTGCCATGATGAGGTAAGAATCACCTTCACCTCGTCAGTTCTGCTGATAGGTTCAGCATCCTGAAGGTCTGCATCAGAGGGCTCAATCTATGGCTGATGTTATAATGGGCATTTCCAAATTTAAGATGTTTAGTGCACTGAACAAAATGACCAAATCGGATTAAACAAAAAGGCCTCACTATGTCTTTAAGAAAATAATCTTTGACATTCATGCTTGTTCTTAATGTTAGAAACAGACCTTCAGAAACCACAACTAGAGCTTACTGATCACTGCCTACCACAGCCTCGAGGATACTGCATCGATACAGATCTGAATCTCGGATTTTGTCATGAAGAAAGGAGAGAGGAGGTTCGGGGGATCTGGATTAACCTTAGTATGAGACAATTATATGTCTTAAGGCAAGCGAGACATCTTGTCTTTGAACAAAGTTTAATTCCCAATTTCCACATTTTGTTTGTGACTAGCATTCCATAATACTGTATTTAGTATCAACTCATTCCATTAGAAGACCAACTGGAGAAACCTATTGAGACCCCATCATGAGGCCCCTAATGCAGACTTAGAGCAAATGAAAGTTTACATTAAAATCTCCAATGGGAACGACAATGTTACTGAGGTCATAAAATACACAGATCTTGAGCATTAAGTTCCATAATGAAAGCTGTGTCTCATTTATTTCAAATTCGACTGCTTTTAATGGTCTGATCTCAAAGGAATACATCGGAAGGCTGGTTTGGAATCACTTCCAAGTTTTTTCCTCCGATGGAGAAGAAATACATCTCATCCAGTCACCAGTGTATATTCTCAATATATACAACATATAATCCCAATGTTGAATCTTATGAAAATTGCATGTCAGCTTGCACCTTGCTTCTCATATCATCCACTATATCGCCTCTCCAGCACACTGAATTATTAAATCCCAATTGTTATTTCTCTGTCATTTCTAGATTTTCTTATCATTCTCCTTCTGCATTCATCCCATCGGTGCATTCCTCTCAACAGAAAACCCAGATGCACCTGTGTCATACAAATATTGTGGTTTTATACACTATTGCAGTGATGTGAACTTCTTCCATGATTGCTTTCAGTTGGTAGTTCCTGTGAAAATTACAATTTTACATACTTTGCAGAAATCCAGATACTGGTGGAATCTTGTATCTAAGTTCGTAAGCTCTCAAGCATGGCTTCTCACTTGACGATCCTCCATGATGACGCAGCTTCCGAAAACGATCCAAAAGATGAGGAACCTGGTGCCAGGGATGTGTTCCGTTAACAAGCAGCTTGCTATGACTTGCCAGGCCAGCCACGACGTATCAACTGCTTTGCAAACCGCTCATGTTTCTGCTTGGCAAACGGAGCAATTGATGAAGACAGGTGCTTCGTCTTGTTAGAAAAAATGGCCATCATAGTCATATTCAAAACTATAATAAAACCAGGGAAATGTTCATAGGTGTACACTTGGTCTGTATACTCATAATATGTATGTTAAAAAGCCATTCATGTCTGTCTATGCCTGGTGTTGCCTTAATGGTTAGGGTGGTGGGCTTTGGATCCGAAGGTCCTGAGTTCAAATCCTGCTTAGCTGTTGAATTAATACCAAGTGCGGTTAACTCGGCCTGTCATCCTTCGGAGGTCGGCAGAATGAGTGCCAGCTTGCTGGTACACTGTGTCGGAGCGGCGACCCGTCCAGGATTGTGCCCAATAGCCAAGGAGACTGCTCAGCAGCACCAACGCCCTGCACAGAGTATGGTCCCAATCTCCTCTCCTCCTCATGTCTGTCTGTCTCACTGTCTGTCTGTAAAAATTTACACAACGTATCTCTTAACCACATACTGTTTGAACATCAGTTGCGTCATGATTATGTCTACTCATGATATACTATTGGAGCGTACCTTTTAAGCCTTTAGACCTTTTAAACTGCTTAAACCCCTTTGGACCCTTTATACCTTTAGACCTTTTTAGAGCCTTCAGCCACCTCTAATAATTTACATCCTCGAGACCCCTTTGACCCCCTGAAACCTTCAGACTTCTTGAGAACCTATCGACCCTTTAAACCCATTTGACCCTTTATACACTCAAGACCGCTTTTAAACTTCATAGACCATTACACTAATTAAGACCCCTTCAAACCTTCAAACTCGTTAGACCCGAACGACGATTGGAACAAACCCTTAAGACCCTTATATACCCCCTTTAACCTCTTAGATCATTTAGATCTTTACACCCTTTACACACCTTTAAACACACACCACACAGACGTCAAAAAAAGTCTTCTTGCAATGTACAGACTATACTTTTTTCAGCAAGTAAAGTGAAAGCTCTACCCACCCAGACAGTGAGTACTCTGCTGGTTTTATTGAAACGTGCATTTCATACTTTTATTAACTCTTGTGTTTACCCTTCTAACCTCCAACACCCTTTCCTCCAGTGTGACCACTCCTTGGCTCTTTTCACAAGATCTTGGCTATTCGTTGTTCACCTTGACGTTTTGGTTTTCTAAAGGTTTTCTTGGCGTATAGGTTTTCTATTATCATTGCTTTTCAGAAACCTTGTGAATTCTTGGCTTTTTTCATTGGCTCACCTTGGCATTTATGAAAATGAGGAGTGGTCACACTGCTTTCCACCCACTTCTCAGCTCCAATAATCCCAACACCACCAGTTCCAATCACAACCTATCAAAACAAATTTGAACCTATCATTTCTACCTGTGACCATTCTCACAGGATGACCCCTCCACCTTGGCTGACTAATATACGAAATGTGGTGTCTGTCTGTCTGTCTGTCTGACTGTTTATTTGATCGCAATTCGAAATGCATTCAGTGGTTACTATCCAATCACAACCAAACTTGACAAGAGGACTAAGGGTCATACGACGGAGGTTATAGCGATGAAACTTGCCCCCCTCCCCAAGGGGGGACTTGCACCAACATGGGTGAAGTCTCTGTTGAGATGCATAATAGGTTATCATGGCTTTCATGGGGTCACCTTCGAATGTAAATATTATTTCACCACAAATGATTGAGTCAATTCTGTCCAAGGTACAGTTACATTTTAAAACAGTCGCTATCAAACTGGAAGAAGTTTGGAGGAAATGTGACATGCTTTTAAGGCATTCGATACTTATCGCGTCTGCCTCAGAAAAATCGAATCAGAGCCTTCTTGACTTGCTAGGCCTCTAGGTAAGTGGCAACGATCTTGACTTAACAAAGCTGCTTACATGAATCTTTACACATGAATGATGAATCCCATTACCTGCCCAATCTTTCTCGCTATCACATTACATGTGGACAGTATATGGATTGTTTAAAGCATATCTTGAGGCCTCTCCGGGTCATGGTTTAATGTGTGATATTGCCACCGACACTCTTATGGCCCAATTGTGACCTTTATTTGATGCATAACCATATTCCTCAGGTTCGATCTAAGATAGGATTGTTTAATACTTTCCAGAGGGAAATTTGGAGAAAATTTGACGTACTTACGCATGGGCGGTGTATCAGCTAACAGTCGCTGGTTGATACACCTATCGGATGATAACCAGTTATCGAGTTCCGTCAAGTCATGCCCGATTTCTGGTGAGTCATGATCAGCTGTCTCCAAACATCCCTATCCTACACTGATTTCCGAAGCTCTGGCAGAGACGGCTTGGTTGCACACTTTACTTCATCCATCGGGGGTGGGGGTGTGTTCCATTACCAATCAGCTTGCTATGGCTTGCCAAGCTGGGAATAATTATGGCTGATAAACAACAAAGATATTGCAGCCTGGTGTTGGCTCAGTGGTTAGGGTGGCGGCTTGGGATCCTCGGATCCTGAGTTCAAGCCACGTCGGCCGCTGAATTAATACACCAGGGGGGTTGACTCAGCCTGTCATCCTTCCGAGGTCGGCGAAATGGGTACCAGTTCCAGTGTGTGTACTGGTAGAGAGGCACTGCATCAGCGACACAGTCGCGCTTCAAGAAATGATAGCTACCCCGGCAGCTAAGCTGCCATACGACCACCAACAAGGATATTAACAAACCACCGGCCCCATGGTGTGCACGTACACAGATCTACAAACATGCAAAACCCCTCTTCCTCCCCCCCCCCCAAAAAAAAAAAAAAATTCACAGTGGTTAGGGCAGTGGGGTCATACGATGGAGGTTCACCTCCATGTAGGTCCATGGAGTTGCTTGGCAGGGAACACCCCCTTCTGATTCCCCATTTTGGTTCGTGGGCACCAGCAGTGACCACTATTTTCGTTGTGTCCGTGTGTCTGTCTGTCTGTTTGTGACTCTCTCCAGAGCATAGCTCCGTGACTTTTGATGCGATCTTGATGAAACTTGGACACAAGCTCGATATCATGGTCTGGTTGTGTCTTTTTGTATGAGGGGCGTCCCACGCCCCTTGTGGGCGGAGCCACGCCCACTTGAACTTCTTTATTTTCTCGATTTTTTTACTCGCAATTTCATTTCCTAGAAGCTGTGCGTAATGTCCATAAGTACAACATATAAAAATCCGATTTGATTCGGTCATTTTTGACGGAAGAGATAGGTTTTTACGGGATGGCTTCCTCAAAAGCTTCCACTAACTCGATTGTACCTATCGTGGCATTGTTCAATAATGTCCGCGAACCATCGTCGCCTCCCGGCTAGTCTTTTGGATGTTCGCTAGACTACCGTTGTTCTCAGGTTTTCCGTCTGTCTGTATGT
>NC_140964.1:94962354-95159854 GCF_056783735.1 Eptatretus burgeri | reverse complement strand
TGTTGCAGTCTTGGCGATCACCCTTCCCTTTCCAGAGAGGGACAACAAGGCCCCTCTTCCAGTCAGTTGGGATGATGCCTGTGTTCCAGGCAGAGCACAAAACTGCATGCAATGACACGAGTGCAGCATTTCCACCAGCCTTGAGAAGTTCGGCATGGATGCCACAGATCCCTGGAGCTTTGCCCCGTTTCAACTGGTTCACCGCAGCCCGTGTTTCCACAAGCGGAGGTGGACCACAGTTGATTCGAGGGTCAGCAACAGGGATTGTAACACCCTTGACGTCCAACTCGAAAGTTGGGGGATCAGCCTGGTACAACCGCTCAAAGTAACCGGCCCAGCGGGCCTTCACTTCAGACTCCTCTGTCAAGAGCCTACCACTCTCTGCTCGAACTGTAGTGCTCCGAGGGATGGGCTTGGCTGAACGTAATGCGCGAATTCCCCTGTAAGCGGTACGAGAATCACCTGTCCACAGGTGATGCTCTACCCCCTCACAGATTCCTCGCACATAGGCCTCCTTGTCCACCCTCAGTGCACGTACAGTTTTACGCTTCAGTTCCCTGAACAGCTCAGCTCTGCCATTCAGCCTGGCCCTGCGACTCTGGTCAATGGTATCCAGTGTCCCTTGAGAGACAAAATTCTTCTTGGCCCTGCGGTGAGCTCCAAGGCATCCACCGGCAACATCAAGGACGGTGGTCTTGAAGGCGCTCCACAACTCTTCAGGACCCCCCAAAGCACCCAGACCCCCCAAGTGTCCACTCAGCCTGTTCGCAAACTCCTCAGCTACTCTCTCATCCCTGAGCTTGGCAACATCCAGCCTCGGCTGGGATGGTACCATTCTCCAGGATTTAAGGTGCAGCTTTAGAGTTGCTACAACAAGCCTGTGGTCAGTATTGAGGAACTGAGCACTCCGGTAGACCCTGCAGTTCTGGATCATCCTCCAACGACCATCAATGAGGACATGGTCAATCTCCTTTGCCACACCGCCAGCGTTGGAATACCAAGTCCAGCGATGAGCTTGCGGGCGCTGAAACCATGAACCAGCCACCCTAAGTCCATGACTTCTTGCAAAGTCAAGGAACTTAGTGCTATTCTGGTTCATAGTTCCTGACCCATGGGGACCAACACACACCTCATAACCGTCCCTATCAGTTCCAGTCGATGCATTGAAATCCCCCAAGACTAGAAGTGTATCTCGTCTGGGGCACTGATCAACCACAGACTCGAGTGTGGCGTAGAATGCATCCTTCACGGTGAGATCACTCGCCTCAGTCGGAGCATAAATAGAGACCAGGGAAATGACACCTAAGGAGTGACGAATCCTTAATCTCATAATACGCTCGTTGACCGGTGTTACCTCAATTATCATTGGGGTCAGCTTATTGGACACAGCCACAGCAACTCCTTGGGTATGGTAACCATCAGAGCGACCAGACCAATAGTAGGTGTAACCACCCACCATTATCTCGTCGCAATCCGGTCTCCGAACCTCAGAGAGAGCTGCAATCCCGATGTCCAAACGCTTGAGCTCAGATGATAACAGAGACAGGTGATCATCCTCTCTTAGGGATAGGACATTCCAGGCACCCACCCGAAGGGACCGCCTCAGGTTAACCCTAGGAGACCGCCGTCTGGTGGACGACACCTCAGCACCACTCCGACACACTCTCCCGCAATCTGACCCAGGGATGTTACTCCGTGGTTTCCCTCCTATCAAAGATTGGGGGTCCCGAAGGCTTTGCTCCAATCCCGTCATCCGGTGAGCTGCCCTGCGAAGGGAAGCTGCACAGGAGGTACTCCCACGGAGTGGGTTTTCAGATTTTTTTGCGTTTTTGCGTTTTGCGGAATGAAGGGTTTTACGGTGGCCGGAGTGCAAATCCTGCCACCAACCTCCTAATAAGAAGTGACCCAACTGCAGGAGGACGTCCACAGACACATTTGGGCACTAGATATGGATGGCCGTTGGCTCACAAGGAGCTCCTCCGCCCTTTGACAGGTTTTGTTTTTAATCCTGCTGGGTGTCCATATCCAAACACCCTCCTCACCAGAAAACCTGGTGGGGGAGACGGTTTAGTCGCCGACAACCCGACCATGGAACAGGTTAGTACAGGTTTACATGGTACCTGTAGCAGGTTACAGATCGAACCTGACCTGACAAAGGTGCAAATCCTTTCCCTTATTTCCTTCTTCATGAGACATCGATGTATTACGTATGCAAGGCGATTGGGAACAGGCGGTGACATTCTTCATTTAATTGAATATCGATTTTGTATTTTAAAAAGTTCGCATATATTATTTAAAGACTAATTAATTGATTTGTATACAACACATAATGCTAATCCCATTCTAACAAGGAACTTCATCTTTCAACATTGACATCCCAGGCATGCCTTCTTCCCAGGCATGAAGAAAAAAAAATGCAAACAAGTAATAATTACTTTAAAACATTAAAATTATAATTTTCCCCTAACTCCTTTGTGGATATAGATTCCTCGATTATTACCTCTGCCACCGAAGGTGAAGGAGGTTATGTTTTCACCCCGTTTCTGTCTGTCTGTTTGTTACTTGGAAAATGGAAGATTTTTAAAGGTCTATTAGTTTGTCGATTTTGTTATTCTGTTGGGTGTTCGCGAGACTACCGTTATTCTCAGGTTTTCCGTCTGTCTGTATGTTTGTATGTAGTGGACAGCTCTGGAGGCCAGAGGAGTCAATTGATTTTGATGAAACTTGACTAGTAGGTTCATACCAGGATCGAGTCCAGTGGTCCCCAACCTTTTGATCCCACGGGCCGCATTCACTACTCCCAAAGATGTGTAAACCCCATTAAAATTGCTACATGGAAATGTGTTTTGATTGGAAAGTCCTCGCGGGTCGCAGTATAGGGCTCTGCGGGCCGCAGGTTTGGGACCAATGATCTAGTTGTATGCTTTGGAGCACCGTTGCGATGGACACCACCGTTGCCTAGCACCGGGACTTTGAAATTTTTGAAAAAAACCCGAAAATATTTATTTATTTATTTTTTTGGGAAAATCAAAAATCGGCTTCCGCGCTTTTATGCGCACTATAATCAACCTCTGTCAAAAAATTTCAGCCCGATCCGTCTAAAACTGTATGAACTAGTATGCAATTATATAGCGACCACCCATGTCTCGTACTGGCTTGTCTGTCTGTCTGTCTGTTTGTCTGTCTTTCTGTCAGTCTTTTTCTTGCCTAAAGGTCACAATTTTAAAACGATCTTCATGAAACTTCACCACATGGTAGAGTTTGTCATCAGGAAGAAGTCTATTGTTTTTGAGGTCAAAAGGTTAAAAGCTCAACATTAGCCAAAGGTCAACAACTTGGGTGGTATTTATAAAATCCTCAAATTTTATCCGATTGACTTGAAATTTGAAGAGGATTTATATTTCCTGCAAATGAATTCAACTAGCTAATTACTTTAAAGGTCAACATGGACGAAAAGGTCAACATTGGCCCAAGGTCAACAACTCAGGTGGTATTTCTAAAATCCTCAATTTTCATCTGATTGACTTGAAATTTGAACAAGATTTGCATATTGCATCACTGGATTAGGAAAGCAACTATTTTTGAGGTCAAAAGGCCAAAGGTCAACTCAAGATCAAATTTCTAAAATCATCAATTTCAATCTGAAAAATAATCAATTTTCATCCGATTGACATGAGCTTTGATGAAGATTGTCAATTTTAATCTTAAAGAAATGGACAATTTCATGTATCCATGGCAACCTTTGGAGAAGGGTGTGAATTTTGCAACTATTGTGCTCTGCACGACGTCTTTTTCTTGTTTGTCTGTCTGTTTGTTAATTGCCAGAATCCTTTGGATTTTGGCAATTATGTTGGTCGGTTGTGTGTGTCATTCTGTGTGTCTGTGTGTCTGTCTGTTTGTGTGTTTGTTTACCCTGTAGCAGCCACACCGTTTCAGCGAACATGGCCAAACTGGGTACAGATGTCAGCCATGGTCCAACTTAGACACTTGTCGTTTTTGGTGAATCTAGGTCAAAGGTCACGAAATCACCAAAAAACCGAAATTCTTATTTTCGCAATAACGTCCGCCAAAATGGTCGTGTCGACTTCAAACCAAATCCAAAATGTGCATCTTATAGTTCTGCATCCAACCATATGTCTCATTGGGGGTGTCACCCCAACACCCTTCTTAGCGGTCGGGGGTCGAATGTCAGGGGGGTCGGGTCAAAAATTTCAAATTGCGATAAAAACGCCATTTCAAGTCCGATTGACTTCCAAGTTATGATCATGACCAAACTAAGTAATATAACTCATTAAACAGCAGCACTATCGACTTATAAGAACCAAATTGATTTCCAGGTTTTTGTTTTTTCAGAGATCATGGAGATATGACAAAGTTATTCCGGCAATTCCTTGCTCAACGAGCAATTTCATTTGTTTGTTTGTGTGCTGGATATCTCAAAAAGTTGTGGATGGATCCGGCTGAAATTTTGTGGACAGGTTCAGCGTGTGACAAGGACGAACTGATTAGATTTTGGTGAAGATCCAGATCCGGATACAACGACTCGAAAATTTTTAAGTTGTTCTTCACCATTGAGAGATTGGGCTGAACCGATATATAGCACGATATCTTGTAAGGTTTGTCTCTATAGAATGCTCCCCTTCCATCCTTTCCCTCACTTAAAATGTCACCAGGTCTACTCATGAGAAGCTTGAATGCCTCAACTCTGTGTTTGTGTCCAAATATTGTGTCCCCACCCTTTCATTCCCTGTACCCCCTCCCCCTTTTCCAGTCGTACCCAACTGCTCCTGGTATCTGCATCTTTTACACCTAATAATGTGGACAAGTTTAGTGCATTAGTAATAATGTGCATTAGTTGGTGGACGTTAAAGATCCAACAGTGTCCTTTGCAAAGAGTAGGTGAGCTATTGCCAGCACCATGACCAAATTCCAAATTCCTGCCCTAACTACTGCTGGGAGGGGGATGGCGAACCACCCAGCATGACCCCTGGCCAAGAAACTGCTTCGGCAGAACCAATGCTCCAAAACACAGAGTATGTAACATCAGTGCAACACATATATATATATATATATATATATATATATATATATATATATATATATATATATATATATATATATATATATTTATTTAGGGATATGTGTCTGTGTTTATGTATTTGTGTGTTATTAAACATTCATCGTATTTATGAAACAAATCACCTTTTCTGAGAATCACGTGAAAGAGCAATTGCTTTTATTTATGAGAATCACTAGCCAGTCCTACAACAAAGGAAAGCTTCTGCATTAATAAACCGGTGATTCTATGTGTCCTGCCCCCCTCCTGCCCCCAAACGCCTGCCCTGCAGTTCCCCAGACAGCTGTCGGAGCCAAGTCAAATATTGCTGTATGATTTGCAGGTGGTCCGGCTTTAACTGGCATCCCGGAGTGGAAAAGAGAAACAGGCGCAGCACTGTGCGGCCTCAACTCTCACAATTCCCTCACGTCTGACGGGTTCCCCTAGGCAGCTCTGTGGCACACAATCATGCAGCTCTAAACCACCATTGCTCGCTGGTTGTCTCCACGACGTGACTCCATGGCACGCTTCGCAGGTGCCCTGGTCTGCTCCTCCATGCAGCTGCAATCTGTGGTGTTTTTGGAGCTGGGACTGTAATCCGGCAGTCCCTTGCTTTAATTTCTAATGGATAACAAACTGCACACTTCATATTGAATATGATTCTGCAAGTATAATGACAACGACTTTCATGAGCGAAGCACAGAAATAATAGTGTTGTTTTTACTTTTTACAATGTCTATGTGTTGCTGATGTCCTGGGATTTCATTTCCTTCATCAGTAAACAAGTTGTGCAATGGAAGTGGAATTTATGTACAAGTTTTACTTTTTCTTCGTTTTACAGTCTCACTTACAAATCCGTATTTCATGCGCAGCACAGAAAACTAGTGTTGTTTTTTAGCATTTGTACACCACACAAGGCTATTTTCACTGAAAAAGTACCTTAGATGTAGAGTCATGTGGCATGTTATTATGGTTATTGAGCCTGAAACGTAAAATTTACTCAAAGTTCTTGTAACTCTCGTTTTGTGGCCAAGTTGGGGGCTTGGAGGGGTGGGTGGTTGTTTTGCTTTTGCATTATTTGAAGGCTTGTTGTACAACTTGCCCATACTTTTCCATAAATTGCAAGGATATTAGAGGACAATACACAAACACATGTGTTATTTTTTAGTTCAATGTGGGTACCCCTCATCATGAATAGGGGGTTCAGATGGGAACACTGACAGGCCAACCTAGGATTTAGATATAACCTTGAGTTTGAAGCCAAGCATGACAGAAAATATGAACCCTCCATGAAAGGTGCATGTTCCTGAGTAAAGTTTAAATTTTCTTACAATGGCCAACAGTGATGAAGAGGTTGCTTTCCTCCAGGCCAAGACATCATGTTTGTGTGCTGTCATGTCGTCATTTACATCTTGGTCCCAATGTTTTTTTGCAGTTCTCGTCTTGCTACCAATTGGAGAAATTGGACAGAAAAATACTTTAACACATGTCGTTGATGATACACAAGAAACAAGGTAAATAAAAATATCAGAGGAGGTAATTCTGACATTGCATTATCTCAGCTTAAAAATGGACACTGTGACCTGATTCTTCAGTTTATTGACCTCTTTATGAATTACATTGTTCACAGGTTGTCTGAGCAATCCAGAATCCAATAAAGGAGGAACACCTCTCGAAAAAATTCACACTCGCAGAGTAGAGGTGATTCGCAGTCAATGTCAAGAAAGGAATCAGAATTGGAAAACGTTGCTTCATGAAAGAGAGATGTGGAATTAACTTTTGAGAACCTTGCGTCATGTGTCGGCAGACAGGAAATGTATTTGGAGTGTGCATGTTTCTTTCCCGGTGATATTTGTTGCTTTCACAGAAACACATATCCATTGGCATGAAAACATCTTACTTATGTGTGGGAAAATGCTTTTGTATAAAAAGTGCTTCAATGGAGACAGTGATGTCAAACCCATTTTGTTTCATTGGAGTTATTAAACTATTCATCAGTCATAATGGCGAACAGCAACTCTCTGTGACACAGTTGACAGAGGTAGAACAGCATTTTTTTCGAGTACCATAGCCAGGAATGGCAGTAAAAAGGAAGAGTTTGTCAATCAAAATTAAGGGAAAGTGAAAAATAAAGTTGGCGATTGAAAAAGGTAATCCAGCTGGTGCTACATCAGTAAGTGAGCACAGGAACATTATTATACAGGTATCAACTCCAAGTGAAGAACATCATAATAGGTACGTCAACAGGAGAACATAATCATATCTACCACAACCCTGGAGCAAGATCTCATCTCACCCAACAATAGAACATTATTTATGTCAACACCAATGCGAAAACATGATTGTCTACCCCCAACAATATATCATTATATAACCTGCTCCAAACATTAGCTCATTATTATATCTGTAAAAGCTGGAGCACCCAAGTACAGTGTTCTGGAACCAATCCTATTCCTAATCTTCATCAATGATCTGTCTGACTCTGCAAAATCCTCTTTATATTTTTGCTGATGTCTCCACCCTCTGCCATGGCATCCCTCATCCTTCAGGTCAGCAAGCTGCAGCCTCTTCCCTATTTTCAAACCTTGATAGAATCACAAGCTGGTCACTTGGAACATGTCTTTCAATCCTGCATCGACTTTCTTGACAATTATCTTGAAGAAGTTTACTCACTCAAAATTCTGGGCCTCATTATCAGCTAAGATCTTTCTTCAGCAAACCATATTATGAAGTTGACCTCCAAAGCTAGTCACCAGCTGGGCATCCTCTATCATGCAAAGTCCTTCCTACTCAAAAACTATAAAAGCCTAGCAGCCTGAAACTTTGCATGCATTCGAATAAAACTCCAAGGAAGTGCATGAGTGAAAATTGGGTGTTTGGGTTAATTAAAACACCCCTATTGAAGATAACTCACGGCATTATTTAATTGTATCCTTCATCAGGCGATCCTCGGCCACCTCACTCTCTGGGGTCTTCAGGCATTTCCTGGGTTACCAGGCTTGGGTCTGAAGCCGCCATGTTTTTTGGCCTGCTCAACCATGCCTTGACTTGGAACAGGCCGCAACAATTTCTCAATGATAAAGTTTTTTTTTCTTCACTTTCCTCACTCATATTAACGAAAGCCGGTTCATCATAGCTACGAATAGCTGTGTACGTCGCTTTTGTAAGTACTGTAGTTTTCAAATTAGGAGCTTGGAGTGATTTCATGCATGAAATGATGCGATTTTCCAAGATCTACTCTCACGGTCTAATTGAAGTATATCATTGAAATATTTCACTTTTGAGGATGGTATATCATCCGGACTCAAGAAGTGTCAAAATCTGTTGTGAAATCTGATAATTTATAGACATAACGAGTCTTAAAACTAAGCCTTTCTTCCTATTTATTTTAAGCAGACAAGGCGATGGTCCCTTCTCCGCATATACACAAGAAAATGTGAAATATCCAAAGCATTAAACTTATCGTTTTCTACTGTTTAGAGAATTATATTGAGTGAACAAAAGATGAAGGAACGTGCCAAAATTTAACAGCTTCATTGACCGATACGATTTGATACATTCACTGCTTGACGTTGTGCCTTGTCTGCCAGAGGGATTGCTTATCCAGCATCTGCCAGATCTGTGTCTACATTTTCCTAGGGTTTGTGCGGTGTTCTAGAGGGAATCAAAGCGAATGTGGTGAAAAATGGATGTTTTAACATAAAGTTATAACATTTGCGTGGTTGCTAAGCGATGGACAGATGAGCAGGCAATATGTCTGATGATCTGCAATGTTTATTTCTCGGGCGATTAAACTTTGCGATGTCTCCAGGGTTGCTCTATGTTAAACAGCAGCTCGTTTTTGGATAAAATCATGACTTGAACTAATTAATTGTATATATTTTACTGCTGCGGGCACTGCGAAGACCGGCTTTAAAGTTAAAGGGATCCTACGTCTATGGTATGCAGCCACAGCCTGGCCAGCCGTTCCTTATCCACCATTTAATTGGAGTGTTCGCTTGATTGCTTCAGCCACTTGCCGAGTGCCTGCAGTCGATAACGGTAAAGTTCGTGTCTGATTGGGCTGTGTCATCGGCAGTTGCTACAAGGTAGAGGTACATGATTTACAAAGGTTATATGGTTTCTCTTTGTGAGTTTAAAAGCAAAATATATTTGACAACACCTGATTTCTGAGCCATTTGCTATATTAAGGTGTTTTCTAAATTACAGAGCGAATTTTTTTTCCACTTGTCACATGACGATTGGCAACTGCTTATATAAATTAATGTTTATGTAAATCTCCCTGAAATGTCAATAATGCAATGTTGTTTTCACAATTTATTGTTGAAATTTCCACAAAGGGTGAAAGCTACTCAAGGTTTTTCAGTTGTATACATTACGTACTGTAGTCGGTAATCACAATGACTCCAATGTGCCGATTCCTGAAGACTTGCCAATATCGGCCAAGCATTAATAGTGTGTGTGTGTGTGTGTGTGTGTGTGTGTGTGTGTGTTTTCTTCATAAAGCATAACATTTTCTCTCTGCTAACTCCCGTCCCCCCACCCGCCTCTCTCTTTCTCTCTGTCCCATCCTCGCTCTGCCCCCACCTAATACAGAGCAGAACCTTCCCACACACATATATATATATATATATATATATATATATATATATATATATATATATATATATATATATATATATATATATATATATATATCTGTCTCTGTCTCTGTCTCTGTCTCTGTGTCTCTCTCTGTCTCTCTCTGTTGAGACAGAGTCTCCCTCTGTCGTGTCTGGGAGTTGTTTGTTTCCGTACGTGTCCAGGCAATTCTTATATCTGGACAGTGTTTGTTTGTCGCCGGACCTGTCCAGGGCAGTGTTTGTCTCTGGATGTGGCGGTGTTTTTTTCTCCGAACAGCTTAGCTCTGGACGCATCCAGGTGGTGTTTTTCTCTGAACGTGTCTGTGTGGTGTTTGTCTCCAGACGTGTCTGTGCGGTGTTTGTTTCCGGATAGCTTAGATCCAAATGTGTCTGAGTGGTATTTATGTCTGGACAGGTGTTTGTCTCCGGACATGTCTGAATGGAGTTTGTCTCTGGACTTGTCTGGGAGTTGTTTGTCTATGGACATGTCTAGACAGAGTTTGTCTTAGTACATGTCCAGGCATTGATTATCTCTGCACATTGTTTGTTGATCTCTGGACAGTGTTTCTTTGTCTTCGGACCTGTTCGGGCGGTGTTTGGCTCTGTAGCTGTTTGGGCAGTGTTTGTCTCCGTACGTGTCCAGGCGTTGATTATTTCTGGACAATGTTTGTTTATCTCCGGCAGTGTTTCTTTGTCTCCAGACCTGTCTGTGTGGTTTTTGTCTTAGGACGTGTCCAGGCTGTGATTGTCTCCAAACATGTCTGGGTGGTGCTTGACTAAATACATGTCTGGGCGGTGTTTTTTTCTCTGAACTTGTCCGCGCTGTTTGTCTCCATACATATCTGTATGGGAGTTTGTCCCCAGATGTGTCCGAGTTGTGTTTGTTTCTGGATGTGTCTGGACGGTGTTTGTCTCCAGACAGCTTAGCTCCGGACGTGTCCTGGCAGTGTTTGTCTCCAAACGTGTCCAGTTGGTGTTTGTCTCCAAACCTGTCCAGGTGGTGTTTGTCTCCAAACCTGTCCAGGTGGTGTTTGTCTCCAAACCTGTCCAGGTGGTGTTTGTCTCCGAACCTGTCTGGGCAGTGTTTTGTCTCTGGAGAGCTTGGCTCCGGACGCATCTGTGTGGTGTTTGTCTTCCAACATTTCCAAGCAGTGTTTATGTCCGGACCGGAGTTTGTGTCCAGACAAATCAGTTCGGTGTTTGTCTCCCGGTGGTGTTTATATCCGGGTGGTGTTTGTCTCCAGGCGGTGTTTGTCTCTGGGCAGTGTTTGTCTCCAGGTGGTGTTTGTCTCTGGGTGGTGTTTGTCTCCCACCCCTCTGGTGCTCTCTCCCACCCCTCTCGTTCTCTATCCCACCCCTCTCTCTGCCACCATCTCCCTCCCTCCCCCCATTCTCCTCCCTGGCCCCCCATCCTCCCTTCCTCCCCTCCCCTACCCCACTCCAAATCCTCTCCCTCCTTCTGTCTCCCATCCGATTCCCTCCCCCCCCCACCTCCCTCTTAATATTCCCATCAGCGAAGCGATGGGTTGTGTTTGCTCTGTAATAATCAATCTTTTCCAGTATATCTATTGAGTACCTTTCACCAGGAAGTTGCCTGTATCTGCACGGGATTCAAAACTGGGTTGGGATAGAGGTGGCAAAAATGCAACTAGCATCTTCTTTTATCGAGCCGGCAAGCTGGGAGCAACAATGTACATTGACTGCCACATCTGAAGTAATTTTAAATGCTCTAATGACAGCGAAGTGCTCCATTTGAAACTCTTTGTTCAATATATGCAGCTTTCTAATGCCAAAGAGTTCATAATAAAACATAGGGACAATAACCCTAGACGCTCACCTAGTTGCGGATGGATAAGATAACCAGGGAGCCACTGGTAGGCATGGATGACCCCCAAAATATGTAACAGAGGAAAGTCAATACCTTTGGATTTTTTTTATGCCAGGACCAACTTTGGTACATCATGGGTGTTGAAGGTTGTAGTGAAGTTTCATCGGAATTGTGTGTCGTTTCTGAGAAGAAAGCAAATACCTCTTGGGGGGGGCAACCTCCCCCCCTGTAAACTCCCTCCATAGACTCCTTCAGACCACGATTTTTTTATTTTTAAATTTTTTTTTTTATTCAGTGAGCAAACTTTGGTACTTCACGGTTGGTGAAGGTTGTTGTCAAGTTTCGTCAGAATTACATATGTAGTTTCTGAGAAGAAAGCAATTACCTATTTTGGAGGGTAACCCCCAATAGACCCCCTTCTGGCTCGACTTTTTTTTTTGAATGCCATGACCAAACTTTGGTACATTATGGGTGATAAAGGATGTGGTCAAGTTTCCTCAAAATTATGTGTGTGGTTTCAGAGAAGTTTGCAAGTATTTGTGGACAGACGGATGGACGGACAAATGACGCATAATCCCATAAATTCGGTAATTGTGGTAATTGTGGAACAATTACCTATAACCAAAGCGATGTTTGAAGCTGCCATGATTTTGCCTGATAAAGCATGTGCCTATGAGACCTCAATCAGATATTGCATTATGGTTTGTTAGTACTGATCTCCAAAACCAACTGATTTGAAATTGTTGTCCAAGCATGACAGATTCTGCAAAATAATCAAACACATTGTGAGCACATCATTGTCCATTAATTTAAAGTTTGATGAGACGTGCCAATCATTTATACGAATACGAAGTTTTGTTTTTGTAGCAGCCACTATTTGCCCTCAGTTTTACCAGCAGCTGTTCATTTCTGCATCACCTTTGGCTACCGTGATCGTACATCTTGATGATCTCACTGTCCATCGTTCTCACTTCATGGGAAGCTGTGCTTTGCTGTCCGTAACAGTTATTTCCCCTGTAAGGTGATCTGCTCCATTTATAGACTCTCTCTCTTATCAACACCTGTTGAAGACATTCCTTACCATTCCTTACCACTTAATGCTCAAACCAGGTAAAATTCAACCAAACCTTAATAAAACAAGATTTCCTCTCTTATTACTCTTTCAAAGAATGATTTCTCTGGATACCAGTCAATCATTGTGTATAATCATTTTACTTTCGCTCTTGGTTACTGTGTGGAAGTAACTTTATATTATATTGCGTCGAGGTTTGCTGTGGCCTGACCTTGGTCTGGCCATTTCTGTGATACGGGTGGTCATTTGGAGTCTTCTGCACAAATTATTAATTTGTCACTGAACAAATATTTTCATTCAGAGTTGTAAATTATGAGCTTTGGAAAAAAATAGTCTCAACATGCAATGTAAACAAAGGAAGTGGCAATGTGGCAACAACCAGACAATTGTTGATTTCATCTATTTGGGACGTGATTAGCTTGGTGCCTTCAGTGGCAGTTGAGTGTTGTTTTTTATTTATTTTTAATTTTCTGTGATTTCGTTGAGAGTGGGAGAGCATTTTAGAAGTCCTCTGTTTCAGCTTTTCTCTCCTGTTGAGGGGATGTGAGAAGCATAGCTTTTTTGTCGGCAGAATTGTATTGGTGACCTATTTCAAAGTCATCCAAAGAAAATAGTCATCCCAAGAACTTCATGTTTCTGTTAATTCCATGCTTTTGCCAAGATTGGTTGAAATCATTGCAGTGGTTCACATGTTGTTGTGGTAACAAAAAAGCCGATAAGTCGGATGATGCACAGACGGATGGATAGCTGGACGGACAACTCAAAAATATAATGCCTCCGCTTTTTGGCCGCAGAGGTGTTAAAATGCAAACGATTATGTTTCATAAAAAATGAGGATATTTTATTGGTGAGAAAAGATATCTCCTTTTGACTTCTACATATTTGTGTATTGAAAAATAAGTAAAATTAACATTTCTAGTACGATTGTGAGTAAATTGTCGTGAGAACCATGTATATTATTCAATTTTAACTCTTACGAGACGACTCGTGAACCCGTTGGGTTCCTGTTGTGACAGCAGTTGATAAAAAAATCATTTCAAAAAGAAGAAGAAAAAAAGATATCTCCAGCGAAATATACCGCTGGGGTTGTTTGCATTGTCCAAATTCTCCCGAAGAGGACTTGACTGAATCGGGAATTGATTTTTTAATAATTTTTTCATTGCCCAATTTGAACGAAACTTGATATTGCGCAACAATGTGAAAAAAACGGAGAAAAGAAAGTCGAAGAAATTATTGTGCGTAATCTTCTAAACACAATTTTATTTATTAATGAACATGGAAGAATTAGATCAAAATAGCGACGTTTATTTTATGCTTTAAAAGAAATCGTTCTTTGTCTGTTCTAAATGTTTGAGATTTTTTAATAAATCATTTCAATAAAAAAAAAGATATCTCCAGCGAGCTATACCTCTGAGATTGTCTGCATTGATCAAATTCTCCCGAAGAGTACTTGACTGAACCGGGAATTGATTTTTTAATAATTTTTTCGTTGCCCAATTTGAGCGAAACTTCATACTGCACACCGCAGGAGAATGGTGAGGTGGGCCAAAAAATTTGCACTATCATGTACCGATTTGGCTGTATTTCGGATACACACATACATGCATACGTACATACATATATACATATACAAGAATGTAAAAACATAGAGGGATGAAATCTCAAAAAAACAACCAAACAAGGTCGGAATGACACCACATTTTGATGCAGCAATATGACACCACAATCCTCTTCTGGATTACCATGATGACATCTTTTGATATTGTTCCATCACAATCCCACAACAATCGTAAAATGTCATGTCAGAAACTACACACGCAATTCCGATGAACGAAACCACAACCTTGATCACCTGTGATATCTCAAAGATTGTTCATGACATTAAAAAATAAAAAAATATTTTTTTAAATTAGGGTCTAAGGGGGTTAACATACAAGATGAGAGTTTTAGTAATATTTAGATTTCTACAGAAATCTGAACAACAGTCTCCCTCGAGGTTCATACTTCAAAAGATTGAGACATTTTTACTCGTTACACCTGGTGAGTAAATTATATTGTTACTTGTGAATTACCTTTGCTTTCACATTTTTCTTTGGTTAACTTCACAGAAGTGTGATATGCTCGTGGAGACAAATTAAACTATTGTACTAATTTGTGTGCAACTATTGTACATTTTGTTGTCATTCTTCCATAAACTCTTCCATGTTTTTCCTAACAGGTTTCAGTATTTTCCGCAAAGCTGCTAGGTATTGCAAAGGGGTTCATGGAAAAGTTGCACAGAACTGCTTTACAAATTGCACATGATACATGTTTGGCATAACGCTTTGAATCAAGCAAGCCACTTTGCAAGCAATAGCAAGCCACTTGCTTATGGAACAGACCCCAGAAGTGTTCCCAGCTCCATCTATGGAAACATTCATGCATCATTTTTAGCTCACCTGGAACGTAGTTCCGGGGAACTTATGGGATGGTGTGTCGTCCGTCCATCTGTCCATAAACACTTGCAACTTCTCCAAAACTACACACACAATTTCGATGAAACTTGACCACAACCTTCATTATCCAATATGTACCAAAGTTTGTTCACAGCATAAAAAAAAATCTGGCCCGAATGAGGTCTACGGGTGGTTGCCTCCAAAATAGGTATTTCTTTTCTTCTCAGAAACCACACACACAATTCCCAGGAAACTTGACCACAACCTTCATCACCCATGATGTACAAAGTTTGTTCACTGCATTAAAAAAAAATTGGGGTTCTCTGCAAAATGACCTCTCTGACTCTCTGCAAAATCCTCTTTATCTCTTTGCTGATGACTCCACCCTCTGCCATGACATCCCTCATCCTTCAGACATGCAGGCTACAGCCTCGTGGTTGGGGGCTGTAGGCTCACAAACTCCTGCTAACCGTTCAGCTAGCAAAAATATCCACTCTGCTTTTTGCCATACAGACATTTGCAACTCCCTCTCCACCGGCCGACTTTGGCGGCACACATTCTGTACATAGGGAAAGAAATCAAAGGGCGGAGGAGCACCTTGTGAGCCAACGGCCATCCATATCTAGTGCCCAACTGTCTGCGGACGTCCTCCAGTTGGGTTACTTTTTATAGGAGATTGGTGGCAGGATTTGCACTCCGGCCACCGTAAACCACTTCATTCCACGAAACCCACAAATGCAAAGAAAATCTGAAAACCCACTCCGTGGGAGTAACTCCTATGCAGCTGCCCTTCACAGGGCAGCTCACCAGATGACGGGATCTGGACAAAGCCTTCGGGACCCCCATTCCTTGATGATAGGGAAAGCATTGGGTATACTTTCTGGGTCAGATTGCAGTGGTATGTGGTGGAATGGTGCTGAGGTGTTGTCCACCAGATGGCGGTCTCCTTGCGTTAACCTGAAGCAGTCCCTTCAGGTGGGTGCCTGACATGTCCTATCCCAAAGAGAAGATGATCACCTGTCTCTGTTATCATCTGAGTTCAAGTGTTTGGACATCGGTATTGCAGTACTCTCTGAGGTTCTGAGACCGGATAGTGGCGAGATCATGGTGGGTGTTTACCCCTACTACTGGCCTGGCCACTCTGATGATTACCATTCCCAAGGAGTTGCTGTAGCTGTGTCCAATAAGCTGACTCCAATGATAATTGAGGTAACACCGGTCAACGAGCGTATTATGAGACTAAAGATTCATCACTCCTTAGGTGTCATTTCCCTGGTCTTTGTATATGCTCCGACTGAGGCGAGTGAGCTCACCGTGAAGGACACATTCTATGCAATGCTCGAGTCTGTGCTTGATCAGTACCCCAGGCGAGATAATCTTCTCGTCTTCGGCAATTTAAGTGCATTGACTGGCAGTGATAGGGATGGTTATGAGACGTGTTTCTCCCCATGGGTCTGGTACTGTGAACCAGAAGAGCACTAAGTTCCTTGACTTTGCGAGAAGTCATGGACTTAGGGTGGCTGGTTCATGGTTTCAGCACCCACAAGCTCATCGCTGGACTTGGCATTCCAATGCTGGTTGTATGGCAAAGGAGATTGACCATGTACTCATTGATGGTTGCTGGAGGATGATCCAGAACTGTGCAGGGTCGACTGGAGTGATCAGTTGCTCAGTACTGACCACATGCTGGTTGTAGCAACTCTTAAGTTTCAGCTTAAATCCAGGAGAATGTTACCATCCCAGCCTAGGCTGGATGTTGACAAACTCAAGGATGAGAGAGTGGCTGAGGAATTTGTCTACAGGCTGAGTGGGGATTTTGGGGGTCTGGGTGATTTTTGGAATCCTGAAGAGTTGTGGACTGCCTCAAAACCACCATGCGTTATGTTGCTGGTGGATGTCTTTGACTTCATCATTGGGAGAAGAAGAATATTGTCTCTGAAGGGATACCATTGACCAGAGTTGCAGGGCCAGGCTTAATGGCAGAGCTGAGCTGTTCAGGGAGTTGAGGAGTAAAACTGTATGTGCACTGAGGATGGACAAGGAGGCCGATGTGCGAGGAATCTGAGGGGGTCGAGCTGATGAGGAGTGACACTGCTCTCAGTGCCAGGCAAGGTCTTTGCTTGGATAATTCTTGATCGGGTTCGCCACCATCTGCTTGAGCACCAGCGCCCAGAGCAGTCAGGCTTTACACCAAAGAGGTCAACGATTGACCGTATCTTTGCTCTTCGTGTCCTCACCGAACGCAGATGAGAGTTTTGGCAGGGGCTGCTTGCAGCCGATGTTGATCTCTGCAAAGCGTTTGATTCAGTGAATCGGGATGTCCTCTGGAGGATTCTTGGTCTTCGTGGGGTGCCACCAAAACTGATCAAGCTGATGTTTGAACTATACTCTGGTACTGAGAGTGCTGTGAGATGTGATGATGCCGTCTTTGACTTATTTCCATTTTTTACTGTAGTTTGTCAGGCGTGTGTAGTGGCCCCCAAACCTTCAGCACTTGTGTGGATTGGATTCTGGGAAGGATGTCGGAGAGATCAAGCTGCGATCCATCATTTGGGAATGTCAAGATCTCTGACCTTGATTTCATTGACGATGCAATGATCTTTGCGGATACTCTGGATCAACAAACTCGAAAGTGTGCCACAAAGATTATGATAATGACAGGAAGTGTGTCGCGACAGGGATGAAGAATGTGATCACTTGCACAAAGAGAATGTCGACCTATGAAAGCACCTCATCGTAGAACCCGACACACTACAATAGCCAACTGCATCGACGACCAGTGTTGGGAGAAGGTTATACAATAGACCATCTCTGAGTTTGGTTTCCGATGTTGCCCAATCTTTCGTATGGACATTTCTGCATGTCGGAATTTCAGAGTGAGCTGGAAACGGGAGAACCGCAACAGCCCACCACCGCTGAAGTGGAACCTCTGCCAGCTTGCTGACTGTCACAGAGTTCTATGCCCATTTGGGTTGTTTGAAGGAGGCGGCATAGTTGCAGACGGAAATCCTTGTCGATATACAACTCGCCGTGCGACAGGGCACCCTGTTGGTGCTGGAACAGCAGTCAGAACAACCCTTGCATGCTGCTTCAGAGTGACTCTTGGATTCCCTCCAAGCCAAAAGTGAAGTTCCCGTGGTTCCACCTGTTGAAGCATCAGAGGACCTGGAAAAAAAAACACTGCAAGAAGTTGCAGAGGTAGTGCAAGACACACGTACCAGTCCACACCAAATCAGGCAGATGGTCGAGCAGGCCCAACAATGAGTGGGTATAGCTCTCAGCACAATCGTAGTATGGAAGCTGCTCACAATGACCTTCGCTGTTTGTTCTCCCCCCGCCCCCCGCCTCCCGCAACCAAAGCTGTTCCAGCTGGTTTCACTTCTACAGAGTCGGGAACCCATGTTCCACAAGCAACCACAAAGGAGCAACCTGTTGTGAGCTGGAACAGCAGAAGGAATGTCAGCTGACACCACTGTTGAAGTGGAAAGGCCAGATTCTAGATCCCCACTATATTGAGTAGACTACAAAGAGTAGTGTTTGGAGTACCTAGCCCCTGGCAACATGCAGTGAAACTGCAAATGTTGCGCACAATCTTCCAGTCTACCAGTGGCCTTTGCACTGTTGGCCTGACTCCGTCGGCTGTGGAGCGCTCGGGGCTCTGCAAGCTGTTCCCAGCAGTATCTTCCAACTCCCAAATGTGGTATGCTACTTGCTCTGCCTGATGTGTGGCTGCACGACGTTGCAACCATGTCTGCTGCATGTTGTTCTTCCAGATCTGTGATATGTTGTTCTTCAAGCTCTGCTATACATTTCCGTATAAATTTCAGCTATGCCCTGTCCAGGCTTGGGAGTCCGTTGCCCTTCATGGTCCGGTGTCTCCAGCCCTTGGCCAATACAATAGATGCGAGTTTGTCCTACCTCCAACCTTTTGGCTTCTCAAATGCCAATTTCACCCGAAACGATATGACAAATGGTGTCCTCAGAAATCGGAGTTTTGCTGGGAATGGCTGTTGTTGTTTCCATCTGTGCCTATTCTCCAAATGTACCGAGCATTGTGCAGCATTGTGTGTGTATGATCGGTGTTTGCATATGTTGTTTCAGCTGTTGCGGTCAAAATAGTCTATGGTAGGTGGTATGTCATGGAAAAAAGGTTGCTCAAATGGTGATATCACTAAAAATAAATAAGGATCTCATAAAAACCGAACGTGTTGGGAACTAATGTTACCTGTCATTGCTTGCACCGAAGGAGCAGCAATCGATTATGCCCTGGCACGCCCCGCCCAAACCACCTGGCTGCAATCCTTTCACAATCCCTACTGCTGGCACCTCCTCACGTAGCATGAAGGTTGCAATCCTTTTGTAATCTTCCCCAATGTATGTGTGCCATCCAAGCTGCCTGGCATATAGATATTTGCAAATGTCTATATGGCGCAAATGTGGAGTGGATCTTTTAGCTAGCTCAACAGGAGTTCTAGAGCCTGTATTCTCCCTGCCTCTTCCCTCTCTTCAGAGCTTGACAAAAATCGCAAGCTGGTCAAATGCGTGGAATAAGTCTTTCAATCCTGACAAATCTCACACTCTCATTATCTCTTTGCAAAAGGACCATCTGGCAACACTACCTACTCCCCCTCACCATGCACTTTCTTCACAATGCTCTTGAGGAGGTTCAGTCATTTAAACTCCTGGGTCTCACAGTCATCCACAATTTTTCTTGGGCAAACCATATTTCAAAGTTTGCCTCCAAAGCCAGCCACCTACTGGGCATCCTCTGTCGTACAAAGTCTTTCCTTGGCACAACTGAACTCCAGTCCACCTCCAAGGCCTTCATCCACAGCTTGATAGAGAACTGCTTTCTCCTCTGGGCTAGCTCCCCTGCCTCTCACATTTTTTAACCAAGGCCTTCAAGATTATTGGTGATGAATCTGAGTCAATGGGTCTATTACGTCACCATTGTTGACAGGTAAGTGGTCTCTCTCTATTCTCTCGCTTCCTTTCTGGTGTTTCACCCTCTGACCTTACCATGCTTTGTCCCCCCAGTTTTCTGTGGGGCACACACAGTCCACCATCATCCCCTTCTGGTTGAACTACGTAAATCTTCAAAATAGTTGAACTACCTACCTAAATCTGGGATCACTGCGAACCTGCACTCATTTGTTCCTCTTTTCTCCCACATGTGAAACCAATTTCCACATTCTCTTTAATCTCATTATTCCTTCCAGTTCTTAGGAGAGCTGCTCACCACAATCTCAGATCTTCCCAATGAAAAACCATGATATTGCCTACTCTTGTTAACCCTCCCTCCCACCCCACTGAAATCCCTCCTCCTTCCAAATTTCCAGTTTTCCCTCCTGAGAGTTTCCTTCTGCATTCATCTTGTTCACCTCATGCTCTCCTGCCCCCTCATTCCTCCCTACACCTATTGTTTGTACAAATCTGCCTCACTCCAGCCTTCAAGTCTGGCCTTCAACCAAATATTGGCCTTCAACTCTGCTGTTTCGCTAGCTGTAACTATGCTGTTACAAACACAAACTTAACGTCACCACTGATGACACCTGCAACCTCTGCCAGACCGCCCCACACACAACAGAACACATTATGGAGGATTGCACGGTCCTGGCTCCACTTAAACAAGAGCACAACATCATAGTTGTGAGTGATCTCCTAGTCACTCCTGGGAGATCGATCATCTGTCTCCATGACATTGGCCTGTTCAAATAAACCTGCCGGGGGCAACACAACAACAACAACAACTCTGATGTTGGTGTTTCTTCCCTCTCTCAACGGTTCCTTTTGTCCTGTTGTGTTCAGTATGCAAATTCTAGCTCTTCCACGAGCCTCGACAATGTATACAGAAAAAGGAGGAGGAGAGGAGGTAGGGGTCATACTATTTGCAGAGCATTGGTGCTGCTTAAGCAGTCTCCTTGTCTATTGGGCACAATCCTGGACGGGTCGCCACTCCGACACAGTATACCAGCATGCTGGCACTCATTTTGCCGACATCGGAAGGATGACAGGCCGAGTTAACCCCACCTGGTATTAATTCAACAGCTGAGTGGGATTTGAACTCAGGACCATAGGATCGTGAGCCTGCCACCCTAACCATTAAGCCAACACCAGGCATATACAGAACAAGGACGATGTGTCCAAGAGCAGCGTCCTAAAGGTTTTGTCAGCGAAAAAAAATTAAAAATAAATTAAAAAAAAAACATCAACAACAACTTCTGATATTTCGTCACGTGCCTTGATTAAGCCAATAGTGAGACCCATCATAGTGTATTTACGTATTTACGAAATATAGTGTATTTACGAAATAAATAGTGTATTTATGAAATTACAATATATTAAATGGAATAATCTTTAAATAGTAACGTGAACTTTTCGAAACTTTAAAGCATATGTCCGAATATATTTAAAAGTTCATGATAGACGCTCTCAAAAGGCACCCTCAATGCGAGGATGTGTACAGGTGTTTAGTATTTACGGAGATCTGGATCCTGCATAAAAAAGAGCCGACTCCAAAAGGTTTTGTCAGAAGAAGAAGAAGAAGAAGAAGAAGAAGAAGAAGAAGAAGAAGAAGAAGAAGAAGAAGAAGAAGAAGAAGAAGAAGAAGAAGAAGAAGAAGAAGAAGAAGAAGAAGAAGAAGAAGAAGAAGAAGAAGAAGAAGAAGAAGAAGAAGACGATGACGACGATGAAGAAGAACGCCGAGCTCTCTAAGAGCAGCGTTCGCTACGCGAGACGCTGCTAAAAAGGTAAAATGTTTTATCACTCTTTTTGGGCACTCAAATGGTGAGTGTGATTGTCAATATACTTGATGTGATGGTAGATTCGATCTGCTGATGACAACACAGTCGACATTTTTGCAGGGCTCTGGCACCTCAAAACTTGGCACTACATCACTGTTCATAAGTGACTAAATTGGTTGGTGGCTGATGGTGGCATGTCGTATTGGAATTCTTGTGCATGTGCTGCTTGTAAACATCTGCAGCTGTGGAGTAATCAGGATTGGGTTTAAAACAACAAAGAGCTTACCTTGTGTAGCTTTTATTGGGTGCTTTATGCAGTTTTCTTGAGGTCGAAGGGTATGGGCCTTATTATATGTCGGTGACATTGTCCTGCCTTGAACGATTATGAGTATTTTGTTTGTAAAACACTTTAAATTTTCCTTATACATTCTTGATGAATTTCTGTAACCATCTAAACAAACTTTGTTTGCAGTGGTTTCAGTGGTGGTGGAAAATCGCATGAGTAATATGAATTTGAATGATGACATACTCGGTTAACCGTTTGTTTTCATGAGAGCCTTTTGGACGTTCCTGGCAATCTAATATCTGCTATTGTATTGCGTCATATTAAATCTCATGACTGATGCATGATGTGTACTATTTCCAAAGTACGTTTGGTAATGCTAGATAACCTTAAAAAGAATAAGGTACATTTCTGACTGATAAGCATATAGAATATATAATATTGCTCTTTACTTCCTGATTGCATGACTTTTGGACCTAATGATACCCATTGTTTGTAGAGGTTTGGTCGAAACCTAATGGATCAGCACAGTGCAGCTGATGAACCAGAATTCTGTGACTGGGTCGTTTACCTGCATTTACTTCAATATATTCGATATCGGTGTCGATGTCATAAAAGTAAGAACATCAGGTTGTTTGGATTATTTGGTCTCAGTGTGATGTCAAAATGTAGTACAATCTGAAGGAATTCTCCAGCTCTCTCTGTCCATCACATAATTTCTTGGTGTTTGCTACATTACACGTTGCAGCTCTGCAGAATCTATTTTCTTTTAAAGATCTTCGACCGTAATGATATCATTAATTTGTCATGTTAATTTAAAACGTACCCCTTTCTTTGCACAAATCACATATTCTTTCTGGTTCGAAGCCAAGCTGCCAAAATTTCCCCATGTGTGAAGAACAGCTTTTCTCATTTTGACAAGAAAAATATCAGAAAAACCAACTCAGTTATTTCTAATAACACTCCATGAGTTTTTAAACTGTCCATTGTGCAAGGCAGATCAAAGAATGCTCTATGCTCTGAACATCATGTGAAGAAACGTGATTTCAACTTGCCATATCCTATCACAATTTGTGACAGGATGGCCAAGAAACATCTCAAGGTCTGGGAGTTTAATTGCACGTTCCCATGTTTCACGTGTTTCCAGCGTGGGATGAATCGAATCTACCTGGGTTGCTATTGTGCAGCCAAGCATTTGAGGCTCGTTTATAACTGAATCTTTTGTTTCGCAGAGTTGAATCAATTCAGCATATCCTCCAACTGGTACTGAGCCAGGAGTTTGATTTAAAACCTGGATTCCAAGCTTCAGTGTTGATCTTTGAGTTTGAAGTACAACCTGAAGTCAAAGTATGAAAGTCACCAAATGAAGTAGATGAGAAGATTACCATATACCCATAATAATAACTGGAATTTTGACAACATGCCTTTACTTTTTGGTCTTCCATTAGTCGTGATGAAAATGCTTACCCTGCGATGGACATCTCTGTCACTGTACAAGTTGCTGCAATGCAGGAAGCTGGAGAAATGTACAGGATTCTCTAGATGCTTCCCAGGAGGGAATGCAGACCCCATCTCCTTTTTTCACCACACACCATCCAATCAGAGTGAATAAATACTCAGGGGGGACACCCGACAGCAACCTTGCTGCCTTTCATCCATCAGAACTCATGGATCGCTGACCTGGCTACGATGAGGTGCAAAAACCTGTTAAAACAATTAGCGGTTGTTTGGGGTGATGTGTCCGGAACTCTGGAAACCCCGGATCCATGGCTCAATAGAAATCTTAATGTGCTGGATCCAGGTAAAAAGCCTCGGTCCCAAAGGACAAGCAAGGCCTAAGACATCTTGGGCTATATATCAACGAAGGTTTTTCCTTTTTTTTCTTCCTTTCTCAGGCAGCAGTATAACGTGGTTGTCCATCTGTTGCACATTCGAAGTTCATTGTCAGTGATACATTTATTGTGCTTCTCCTAAGTTATGATCTTGTATTATACGAACAGTATAATTCTTACAAAGGTAATAACATTAATTCAGCCGGACTATGAGAATGTTTGAAGTGAACTGAGAAGCTTGAGCTTTTAAATTTGAAGGCTACTGGTAATAACATCTTTAGAGGCATGGGGGATACATACCATCGGTACTGCAGCATCTGAAATCGTCTTTTATTGCCATTTTCCTCAAACTTCACGTTGTTTAAAGAAACATAGGGTCCATCCCATCATTCACTCTTGTGTGACTTCGGTAGAGTTTCAGATGTTTGTCCAGGACTGTAGAATGATTTAACAAAAAGAATCCTCGCTGCCATGAGTACTTTTTTTACCATGTTTTGTTTCTTTGAGAGGGGGGGGGATTAAAATATCCTCCTTTGTTTTGACGAAAATTGAAAATTTTTTGTCATGTGACGGTCTATCTCGTTTGTCTGTCTGTAAGGGCGATAACTTGTGAACGCTTTCAGTTATCTTCGTCAAGCTCTACCAGAGGTTTCCGAAGGACAAAAGTGAGGCTGTCGATGTTTTTTGACTGGTCAAAAGGTCAACATATGCCCAAGGTCAACAACTTTCTCAAATTTCTAAAATACTCAATTTTCATCCGATTGACGAGAAATTTGAACAGGATTTGCATATTAGGTCACTGAATTCAACCACCCATTATTTTGGAGGTCAACATAGGCCAAAGGTCAACAACTTACGTGAGATTTCTAAAATCCTCGATATTCATCCGATTAATTTGAAATTTGAAAAGGATTTATATTTCAGGTCAATGAATTCAAGCCACTAATTGTTTTTGAGGTCAACAGACACCAAAAGGTCAACATAGGCCAAAGGTTAGTACAATAACTCATGAACGCTTTCAGCTATCTTCGTCAAACTTTACCAAAGGATTCCAAAGGACAAAAAGGAGGCTGCCAATGTTTATATGTATATCAAAGGTCAAGGTGACAGTGACGTCTTTTGCATGATTTTCATCATACCTGTCAGGCTACCATCTGATGCCTTCTTGTTTGTTTGTTACTTGTGTGGAAAATATTTTTTCGCCAAGTATGTTAGTCTGTAGCAGTTGTCTGTCTGTCTGTTTGTCTGTCTGTGTTTTTGTCTTTGTCACACGATTTTTGGCCACAGTTTTCAAGCAATTGTTTTGGTGTGTGTGTGTGTGTGTATGTGTGTGTGTGTGTGTGTGTGTGTGTGTGTGTGTGTGTGTGTGTGTGTGTGTGTGTGTGTGTGTGTGTGTGTGTGTGTGTGTGTGTGTGTGTGACCAGCAACGGACAGCAATGCTTAATTTCGGCGAAGATCAGAATCCGAATCTAGATCTGAGAATTTCAAAAGTGATTCTTCACCATTGAGAGATCGGATCAAAAATGATATAGAGCACAATATCTCAAAAGGTTATGGATGGATTCACATGAAACTTGGTGGACAGAATTGGGAGTGTGACAAGGCCGAATCGATTCAATTTTGGTGAAGATCCGAATCTGGATCTGGATACGAGCATTTTTAAAGTGGATTCTTCACCATTGAGAGATGGGCCTAAAACTATGTATAGCATGATATCTCAAAAAGTTGTTCACGAGTTATGACAAAACTATGTGGATGAGTTGGTTCAGATCAGACCTATCAGTGTGGTACAAAATGTAAACTGTTCAACCTGGTGGAGGTAGGTGCTCTACCGAGTGCCATTTCGTGTCGCTCTATGGTGATTTTTAATTTGTTTGCTTCATGCAAGTCACTGTCACATTAGAATGAGAACGTTTTTCCTTACAAAATAAATTAGATATATAGCTATACATAGTGTATGCTTGGTGTTTGCTTAATGGTTCAGGTGGTGGGCTTTGGATCCGAAGGACCTGAGTTCAAATCCCGCTTAGCTGTTGAATTAATACCAGGTGGGGTTAACTCGGCCTGTCATCCTTCCAAGGTCAGTAAAATGAGTGCCAGCTTGCTGGTATACGGTGTTGGAGTGGCGACCTGTCCAGGATTGTGCCCAATAGCCAAGGAGACTGCTTAGGCAGCACCAACGTTCTGCACAGAGTATGGTCCCAATCTCCTCTCCTCCTGTACAATTTACAGGTGTATGACCTGCATCAGATGAGTCCATATTGGGTGAAAATCCAAATTGGACTTGAGATTGGGATTTCCAATCGAGTCTTTATTACGAATATACATATACAATAGAGTCCCCAACTCAGCATCAGCCTGACTGGTGCCCTATATTTTTTGGTTTTGTCAGTCTGTCTGTCCATGTGGCAAGCCTCCACTCAAAAATGACTGGGCATATTTACTTTATATCCGGTACATGATGCAATAACGTCTTGGCATGAGGCAAGTCAAATGATTTTGTGATCAGAGCCAAAAGTCATGGAACACGTGATTTTATTTCCAAATTTTGGGAAAAAAATGTTATGAGAAAATAGTACAGGATTGTATATGCTTTCGAGAAACATTATTTATTTATGTTCACTGCACCATCTCCATCCACAACCAACATACGACACTGAATTATTTATTTATATATGCTGAGCCATCTCCACTCCCAACATACCAGCTTGACTTATTTTATTTATATACGCTTTATCATTTCCACAAACAACACGTAACTTTGATTTATTATTCATTTCTCTACAGGTTACCTTTTGTCTTGCAGGATATTGTAAAGGAATGCCCACTTGACTCTGAGTTGTCCAACCTGGGTTTGAATCTTCACACAGCTATAAACTGTCATCCTGGTGTTTCACAAGCAAGGTTATTCATCAATGTGAGTGTCATCCCTCCGATAGCCATTAAACTGGGCGTCCCATCTGCTGGCATTAGTTGGTAGGTGTTATAGATCCAATAATGTCCTCCACAAAGAGTGGGCGAGCTATTGCCTGCACCATGAATAAATTCCCAATTCCTGTCCTGACTTTCCGTGTCTCAGTACCTGTCTAGGATTGTAAACCAAGCCAAGAAACTGCTTTGGCAGGACTGATGCCCAGCATAGAGCATGGCACATTCATTTTGAATTTACATTTCTGCAACCTTTATTAATTTATTTTGTTAATGAAAATTTTATATTTAAATAATATAATGTCGTATTTTAATGTGCGGTTGGGGGCTGTGTCCTCGATGAGGACTTGCATCGTTGTTATATTCACTATGTCTGTGTTTGGCTCTGTCTTTGTTATTTGAATGCTTGCTTTCTAAGATCAATGCTTTCTAGGGACGAACCAGTTCCATTTGGCTCTGTTTCAAGCGTTTAGGCTTGTGTGTACATTGTGGGCATTTAAGTATAGAATTCCAGCTAAGTAGACACTTGTAGACATTATCATAAAACACTTTTCTTTTCTCGTGTGAATGCAGAAGCCCATGGGCAATGGGCTGCTGATTGCATGCGCTCAAGGAATGATTGGCTTTCCAGGCCAGGCAAAACCTACGTGGCCGGAAGCAGTCTGTGAGGAGGTCATGCTCTAGTGAGCAGTGCTGGGACTGCTGGGAAAAAGAGAAGCACGTGACAAGAGCAGCAAGGGAAAGGGGAGTTGAGAGACGGAACAAACCGTGGAGAGGGTGGATTCTTTTGTGCTTTACACGCAGCAGGAGGACCACAGGCTGACTTGGTTTGTAATGTACCCACCACTGTGGGCTCTAGCTGTTGGGTTCAAATTCACTCAAGTTATAATGTCCAAAAAAGGTGCTGCATCTTGAAGCATATCATTATGCCAAAACAATTCATTGTGGAACTTGAATATATCAAAATACTCTATTTTATACAAGCTTATATCGGGCATGCTCTTGTTCCACCCTACCTCTACCCACTCGATGTCATCCTAAATCATATGCATTTGTCTAGAAACACTCACTCACTTGTTTACATCCCAAAATCAAGACTGGTTGCGCACCTGCATTCATTTTGCATCACCTTATTCCTCCGATTGTGGAATCGTCTCCCTGTATCTGTCGTCTCGTCCTCATCACTTTAGCCTTTCAATTGCGCTCTCAATCCCTACCTCATCCACTTACCCTTACACAATCGTGATCTCCTTCACATGCTGAATCTTTCCCATTTAGTTCCTCTCCTGGCCATTGTTACTCATTTGTGTGTTGTTCCTCCTTTTCCTAATCGTGTATGTCAACCTCAGCAACCCGCCCACCCCTATTAATCCCCCGAATACCATTTGGTAATTTGTGAACCTGCTCCCCTTTGTTTTTCAGCTCCTCCATGAGCTTCGACACTCGTATTGAAAAAAAACCCATTTATGACGTAGTCCACTGCAGTCATGGTAAAAGACACATAGATCACTTTTGCCTTTTGACCACTCATCGTGAGTACATAAGGTCAGTACAGTGTTGCTCATGATCCCATCTAGCCATGCTGTGCAAAAAATTGGTGTGTTAAAAATGTCTGCCATTTTTTGCATGAATATAATATGTAGATATACACAGAGGTTATTGCTAATGTTTAAAAAAAAATTGTACTTGAATCCAAGGACCTTGTAGAAAATTCTCATGCTGGACAAACACACTCACAGACATCAGTGCACCTCACCGTGTACCACAAGGAAGTTAAAAGACATGAGAAAACACAGGAAGGAAATGAGTGAGTTTCCACCGTCATGAAACACCGGACAAAATTGGAACACCGAAAAGGTCAAAGGTTTTGGGCAATAGAGGACTACTCTATTACAGGAGAAGGACAATGTTTGTGTAAGCTTGTGCATTTTTCTTATGGTATGGAAAGGATAATTTACATGACCAGCGTTCGCTGCAGGTGAGATATTTATAATTAAGAGAAATTCCTGATCACATCGTGAAAGTCTGGGGTTTATAGATTTGATTGTGGAGCTGAGGTTTCAACTGAAATTACGCTGACTCATAACATAAACCAAATTCCCCATTTGTTTGTGTTTTAATGATTTTTAACCAAGCTGGGTACACGTCGTGCTGGGTTGCCTAAAGCTTAGAAAGATGAAGTGATTTTCCATCAGAGTGCAAACTGCTGGATCAAGTTTATCAATAGGTATACATATGATTGCAAAGATTTTATTTTATTTTTACTAATTATGTATATTATGTACGAGCAAATACGACCCATCGTTTCACCCATGAGAATACCAAGAAGGGGAGAGAAAGGGGTGATGGAGAGACAGAGGGGGAGAGAGAGAAGGGGGGAGAGTGAGAAGGGGTTGAGGAGCGAGGAGGGAGGGAGTGTGAGGATGAGTGGGGGAAGGGAATGCAGCGAGAGGTGAGAGGAAGGGAAGGCAGATGTACGGTGGAGTATTAATTATGATTCATACTGTCTCATCAAAATGCTTCTGCATAGAATAACAGTGAAGCTGGAAACAAAATAATGTCTGAAATCCATTTTCTACCGGTCATACTATAGATACCGCCTGGAGACAAACACCACTCAGACACGTCCGGAGACAAACTCCTGTCCAGACACAAACTCCTGTCCGGACACATCTGGAGACAAACTCCCATCTGCAGACAAACTCCCGTCTGGACATAAATACTGCCCGGACACATTCGGAGACAAACACCGATGAGACGCATCCGGAGCCAACCTGTTGAAAGACAAACACCATTCGGCCACATCTGGAGACAAACTCCCATCTGCAGACAAACTCCCGTCTGGACATAAATACTACCCGGACACATTCAGAGACAAACACCGCTGAGACGCATCCGGAGCCAAGCTGTTGAAAGACAAACACCATTCGGCCACATCCGGAGACAAACTCTCGTCCAGACATAAACACCGCCACGACGCGAACGGACACAACTACCATCCAGACACATATGGAAATACCCACCGTCCAGATACATTCTAAGAAAAAGAGAGGTGTGGGAGGAGGGTACTGCTCTGTATTCGGAGAGGGTAGAGCAAGGATGGGACAAAGAGCAGGAGAGGAGTGGGGGTAGAGGAGTTTGCAGAGAGAATATGCTTCGCTTTATGAACACACACACAAACACACACACACACACACACACACACACACACACACACACGTTTGGCTGATATTGGCAATTTTTCAGGAATCTGCTGATTGGAGTCAGTGTGATTACCAACTACAGTACATACTGTATACAACCTAGAAACCTTGATTAGCTTTCACTGAAAAACAACATTGCATTTATATCGACATTTCAAGGAGATGTGCACAAGCATTAGTCATTATAAACAGCTGTGTGTGACAGGTGGAATAAAAATTGGCTCTGTAATTTAGAAAACACGTTAATATGGCAAATCGCTCGGAATTCGGGTGTTATCCAATATATTTTTCTTTGAAACTCACAAAGAGAATCCATGTAACCTTTGTAAAGCAAATCTGAAAACCAAATACTTTATAAACATTCACGAGGGCAAAGGAAAACCTGATAAAACCTCCGTAAGATACGGGATCAAACTTTGCCACCGCAGTGCCTGCAACAGGTATGGCATGTCCACAAACCCACATAAAGTCCCTACAGATCCAAATCTACCCTTATGTAGTCTGTCAATGTGCGGTGTATACGTACTTCTACTTTGGAGTGACTATCAACGACACATCCCAATCGGGACATGAACTGCACCTGTATCGAGTGTGGGGCGCTCAGTACGTGGCTTAAACACCCAAGCAAGTACTCTAATGGAACAGCTAGCTTGTTAAGTGATTACCAATTGCCATCAACAAAACCATGCACCCGGAAACACCCAAGCAATGTCCGAATTGGACAAAGGAACACTTTTTTAACTTCGGAATTGCTGCTACTTTCAAATCTGGAGCTTAAATTTCGTAATGCAGCTGAGTTTAAAAGATCTCGAGGTTATCGCATGTGCTGAAATCAAATAAAGCAATGGACTCTGGCGTTTCCGGGTGTTTATAAGGATTGCAATGTACCCAGTGATTCATAGTTATCATGAACAGGCATTCAATAATGAGTGAGGTAAGTGGAAAAAAAAACTTGATTGTTAAGAAATTATTGCGGCCTGTTCCAAGTCAAGGCATGGTTGAGCAGGCCAAAAAACATGGTGGCTTCAGAACCCAGCAAGGTCACCCAGGATATGCCTTAATACCCTAGATAGCGATGTGGCCGAGGATAATCTGATGTAGGATATAATTAAATAAGGACGTTAATTATCTTCAAAAGGGGTGTTTTAATTAACCCAGACACCCAATTTTCACTCATACACTTCCTTGGAGTTCCCCAAGTATGCGTGCAAAGTTTCAGGCTGCGAGGTTTCATGGTTTTGGAGTTATGGAGGAGACATACTGACACACACTGACATTTATTAGTATAGATTAAAAGTACATCAAGAACACCTTGTCGTTTGTTTGTTTGATTATGAACTGTGAGTATCCCTTTCACAGAATATTTTGAATGTCCTACATAGGTTGGAATTCACACTTTTCGATCCATGATTTATCTTATGGTTGCAACTGTTAGTTTATTGCTCTGTTGCTTTTCCAATCAATCATGAACGTTAAAAGTTAGAAATCAAAATAAACTTTAATTCACAAAACTGAAAATTGTTAAGACAACTGCCGTGTCATCCCCACGTTCAATGTCAAACGCTTGCTTTTGGAGAGATACACCAGTATTAGCCTACCTTATAATAAAAAGGGTCTGGACCCATGGAGGAGCTAAAAGACAAAGAAAGGGCATTGGATTCACAAACTACCAAAATGATTGGGGGGGGGATGAACATACACAAGGAGAAAAGGAGGAATAATGCAAAAACGAGTCACAATTTCATGTTAGGCCAGATGTTTGCAGGCTTACGCTTGCAACCAAGGAGCCGTGATCGACACCATACAAACAGTGGGAATAACAATCAAAATGGAAACATTTCACGCAGCTCTTTGGCTTAACATTCTCATCAATCGCCTTTTTCAAAAGCTTATTGTCACGATCCAGGGTCGAAGAGATATTCTTCAACAGACTAACTTGGCTTTGAATCGACCAGCTCCTCGTTTGAGGCGTTCCATAATATCGGAACATTTGAAACAGAGATGACTGGATCCGATACCTTGTGCAGTTTACAAAAATAGAGATGGGCAATCTCAAATTGATTGCAGGCCCTCTAGAAATATTGTAGCCTTTGGTACTAAAGACGATGATGAAGGTCGAGATGTGTAGAAGTTATCGGTCTCCTGTTGTTAGCATCAGATTATTTACGATTGTTTGCCCCAATAATTGTAGACATACAGCTGTAATGAACTGAAGCAATCTTCTCTCTATGGTCGATTTCATTTGGGCCTTTTTAATAGACTACACTTTGTTTGTGAGTGCTCAGGTTTGCTTAAAAATACGGGACTTTTAAAATGACGTATTCCACCCCAGAATGCTCGGTGCACCTGCGCAGAAACCCCAAGAAACAGTGGACTTTGTGGCATCATCAAGTATATTGTGTGTGGGAGAGAAGGATTGATTCTGAAAATAGCTCACAAAGCTTCTAAAAGAAGCTGAAAATACTGTTGCACCTCTGCGAAGCCGGCACTCCCCCAAGGCAATGGCACCCAACATACAGTGGTCCCGAGACAGTTATTTCATTAGTATTTGTGTAGTTAGCCCTTCCATTATGTTGAGTGGGTAAATGGGACAAGATGCGTTGTGTAGGGCTATAGTTATGTCTTCAATCCTTTCATGTAAAGTACTTTCAATCTATTCTTTCATCAATTTTATTTGATACATGAACTCCTTCACACATGCCTGCATGCCAGACCAGCCAGGAATGCGCAGCGAATGCCTCGGCATACATGCTCCCTGTTTGAACTGTGCGCCATTCACCAATGGATGCCTCACCTCGGACCCTCATCATGATGCTACAACCCTTAGCATAATCACCACAATGCCTCCTAAAAAATACCCACAGTAACCTACACTCGTCCTCCTCGCCACAATCACCAGATACTTCGGTCTCTTCACCACAACCACCTCAACCCGCTCCCAATGCTCCAATGTCATCACCACAAATGCCACAGTGCTTTCCCCACCTCACGACAGCTGCCGCATCCACCATTAGTTCCCTGAACACTCACCACTCTCCTTTGAGATGCTGAGGAACAGAGGAGCCTCCATGTCAGAATACTTTGGCATGTAACTCAAAGTGAAAGTATGCACTGGGACTCATTCGACAATGTCTCGGTAGCCCTGGCACTCCACTAAATAACAATGCTTCAATGGAGCCCAAAGTACGTTCATAGCCGGAGAACGCTCCAAAAAACTGGTGCCTAATTTATATCTCAGAGCTCTGTTGTGTGGCCAGGCTGAGGGCAAATGAAGCCATTTTTGGTTCAGAGTCTGACAGGGCAGGGCTAGTCCTGAGGTTGGCATTTACGTGCCATTGGGAACGCTCGGAAATGCCTACAGGGCCTTTTGATCCGTTCCATTTCCTGGCTCCTCCTTTGCCTAGGCTCTCTAAAGATAGTAGCAGAGAGCTGAGAGAAAGCTGATGAGAATTGACTCACCTACCAAGCCCAACCCAAGCGCCACTCACCAAGCCCAAGCCAAGAGAACAGGACAAGCCATCAAGCAGTCTTCAAGCCGCAGTTATTAAGAGTAATCGAGACGTTCCCAAGCAGAGAGGAGTGACCAGTCATCAGTGTTACTGAGATGTTGCTGGAGTCATTGCAGGGTCAACCCCGGATCATCAGCGCTCAGCTGCGTTCCACAGCCAATACTCATTTTCATTTACAGACTCTCTTGCATGCCCCTTTAGGCTATCCTCACATATCTTTCTCTCCCATCTACTGTCTTGTCTACTGTTGTCACAGAAACTAAAATAGCAACAACAACCAATACGCACCTCCTTCACACTTCCTCTACTGCATTACACCTGCACCTCATTTGCCCTGTGCCGCACACATGAATCCTTGCTTTCCCCTGTTCTACATATTGTAATAAAACCTTTTATTCTACCACATGACCTTTCCTTGCCCTTGCTTGTAATAAATTGCTTATGTTAAAAATTAACCCAGCCCGTTCCGTCTTTCCCTTCATTGATCCAGCATGGTCTGCACATTGGTTTATCCAGGAAGGTTTGCCCCACCGAATTTGCTCTTGTTAGCCAGTGCGCACTCACTGTATCGCTCAGCAGTAATCCTGGTGTGTGCTGAGGGCACGATACCCTAATTAGTTCATCCTTCCACAGGTAAGATATCACATGAGGTAGTGTAACCCTGCTGGGATTGGCAGTGCCAATCGGTGTCGTTGATTGCTTAGCAACCCATTGTGTGGAGTTATCTGTGCCCAGTGGCCTCAGGACCAGGCGTTTGGGGAGAGGGGGGAGGACCTGTGTGCTTCCCCTAATAGCGAGCCTCAAATCCTGAGTCAGTAACAATAATTAGGAAAGTACTTTACATGAGAGAAAGGCTTGTGCCTCTGCACAATGAAAGACTTATCAGAGAACCTTCTCAGCCCGCTGAACGGGCATCTGCTCATACTGTAAACTTCCGACCATGTGGGTGGGTCGGTGGAAAGCTCGAGTGAAGGGTTGTATCTTACACAACCCCCGACGGATCATTACCAGTGAATGGACAGTGTATCGGGATTAGGTTCTTCTTTACACTGATGGGAAGGACATATCTGTGGCTTGTGGAGGTACAGCATAAGTTAAATTATAAAATATACTATTATTCGTGTTGGGAGTGGGGGAGACATGGGAGCTGTGAGGGCTGTTATTGGGTGGTCGTTAGACGACCCTTAGTCTCAGCTTTTCCGTCTGTCTGTATGTCTGTTGGGTGGTCGCTAGACTACCCTTAGTCTCAGGTTTTCCGTCTGTCTGTCTGTATGTCTGTTGGGCGGTCGCTAGACTACCCTTAGTCTCAGGTTTTCCGTCTGTCTGTATGTATGTCTGTTGGGTGGTCGCGAGACTACCCTTAGTCTCAGGTTTTCCGTCTGTCTGTATGTCTGTTGGGTGGTCGCTAGACTACCCTTAGTCTCAGGTTTTCCGTCTGTCTGTATGTCTGTTGGGTGGTCGCTAGACTATCCTTAGTCTCAGGTTTTCCGTCTGTCTGTATGTCTGTTTGTTTGTATGTAATGGACAGCTCTGGAGGTTAGAGGAGTCAACCGATTTTGATGAAACTTGACTGGCAGGTTCATACCAGGACACCGTTGTATGCTTTTGGGCATCGCTGCCATGGACACCACCGTTGCCTAGCAACGGAACTTTGAAATTTTTGAAAAAATCCGAAAAAAAATTTTTTTTCGAAAATCAAAAATCCGCTTCTGTGCTTTTATGCGTACTATTATAATCAAGCTTTTTGTCAAAAAATTTCAGCCCGATCCGTCAAAAACTGTATGACTAGTATGCAATTATATTACTATGTACTTTCACCCCAACGTTCACGTTGGGATTCCCTAATGTAGGGTTAAGGAATCGAACACAAATGATGAATGGACAGTTGCTCGTCATGTTCCTATATGGAACAACGAACGGAAAAATGCCATCTGATGTGTTCTCTTATGTACATATTTCAAATTCGCCTTAGTCTCGCGACCACCATGTCGCCTCCCGGCTTGTAAATATATTGTATTTTCGGTTCAGCGGCAACAAAATAAATTATACGAGATTTTTGTATCTATTGCTAAAAGTGTGTGTGTGTGTGTGTGTGTGTGTGTGTGTGTGTGTGTGTGTGTGTGCGTGCGTGCGTGCGTGCGTGCGTGCGTGCGTGCGTGCGTGCGTGTGTGTCTGTGTGTGTGTTAGTTATAACCACTGCTGTGTCGTGCTTGTACCAACAGGAAATGAGAAGAACCCGACACCTCTCATCAATGGATATTTCTCATATTACCGATATTTTATTGAGTCTGATTTTGCATTTAGGACCAGAACATGTAGAAATTTCACCATTTAGAAATTGCCACTCTTCCGTCTAAATGCTGAAAATGACTGAATGTTTCAAAGACTATTTGGATGACAGATTTCACACCAGCAATGGTAGGTTAAAAGGACCTGGCGAGCATAACCAAGTCATTGCAAACGCATTCAGCACGTGTGAAAAAGGCCTCTTTTAGCATTTATACATCATTTTTAAAGTCCCGTATTGTTCAACGAGCTTGTGAAAAACTCCAAGTCATTCAGCAATTGCACATTGTCGATGTCTTTGCATTTTAATATGGCGTTGTCTCATGTTGATTGATCGTATTTTATTGAGCTGTGATATCAACCTTGTGTCGGCCAGTTTGCCATTACTATCTGCACACTTAGATCATGGTTATTTGGTCATAGCTTCAAATCTCACACCACGTTGGTTTGTCCATTGTCTATTAATATCCTTGGAATTCAAGGAAAGTGCATTTTTTTTCTCTTTGACTGTCTTTGATTTGCATGTAAGAGATGTACAAGCTTCTCCGCGAGCATAAAATAATGCAGAATAAAGTGTAATGAGTCCAGGACAATACATTTACGAGGAGGGAGGGTCTGCTTAAAATGAAAACGTCAATGAATCGATGATTGAGAATTAAAAGCATGTCAGAATCTGAACAAAAACCAAGACGCAGTATGAAACCATTTGGTCCGTCATGACTGTGCGACATCCATCCCCCCCATTAACTTGTTCCATCAAATACACACACTAATCCTCCTTTTCGCATTCACTTAATCTCACTTCACCTCCATATCCAGGTTTATTGAACTTGCATATCCCTTTAAGTCTCCAAGCAGATAATTTATCCAGGTCTTGGCAGACCCTCTTTTATTCAATTATTTTATATTTTTCGCATCACAATTGCACAAGAGTATGTAAGGTCTCCGATAGTTGTTTGAGGTATTCGTCTTAACAAATCTGCTGGTTGCCCCACACATGCAAAGTGAAAAGCAGAGTTAAGCAATTGATTTCTGTCCGTCTGTCTATAAATGGCAGTTTATGATCGAGGAACAACTTATTTAAATTGAACATTATATTTTGAAAATGAATCGGAACCTCTAGCCATAGCTTAAGGCCCTGTCACACCTTGACGTTTTAGCCAGCGTATGGCAAGGTCTCAAAATGTATGTAAAACGCTGGTGTACGCTGAACTATTGATGTTTTTTTAAGTTTTGGTCGTATAATAACGTGTTGGACATATGCATAACGTATTAGTAACGTACACAGAACGTTTTAATCACATATAGATAACTTATACCAACGAATGCTGAGCGTGTTGTCGGCGTTCACAACCTATGCCCAACGATAGTCTAACTTATGCATAGCGTGCGGCAGCGTATCGCTGATGATCACATGGCATAGGCTATCCATAGGCTGCGGCTCGACGATTCAAATCATAACCGCACTAGACATCGAAGTGTGAAGCCGCTGTCACACCTTGACGTTTTAGCCAGCGTATGACGACATATGAAAAATTTGCCGAACTAAACTGGCACACGTCGAATACGTTATGGGTAAGTTTTGCATACATTAAGAGCACGCTGGCATACATCGTAGTTTTCTGGCATACGTCGTCATACGCCGAGTACGTCGAGAAATTTTCAGTATGTTGAAAATTTCTCGACGTACTCGACGGATGACACACGTTCCGCATACGCTGGCATAAGTTGAAGGCACGCGACGCGATCGTTTACACACGTCGAGACACGTTACTTGTATGCTACTCATAAGTCAAAACATGTCAAGGTAATGGTTAGCGTCAGTGTTCCAGACTCCCTGGTTTTTTTGGGGGGTTTTTAAAAATTTTTACACCATACCACCAACATCAACGCCGACGATAGCGCATCACCCTAACCTTCACTTCACTTCCTTCACCTCACTCTGGCCGATGTCATGGTGGGTGGAGTTCAAGGAGGAGCTGCGCGGCGGCCCTCGACCAATCAGCGTGCAACGAGTGAGGTGACTGTCGCCCCGCTAATCAGATCCCGCGACAGGAGGAAAGGAAGAGGAAAGGGCTCCTTTCCTGAGGAGGAAAGGGCTCCACGTGATATCACCACACCCCTGGGCCAATCAAGGAGCTTGCCGTCCATTTTGGCCAGTGGGAGAGACGAAGAGCGATTTGCGCACCAAAACTGGCCAGTGAGAGAGACGAAGAGTGATTTGCGCACCAAAACCAGCCAGTGAGAGAGGGAGGGTCACGATGAGCCCCCCCCCCCACTCTGAAGAGCGGGGGTATAATTATAGGTGCGGTCTGCACGTTCGGGGGTTCTGGTTCTGGCAAGAAGTGTGCGCAAGGGATCTGAGAGTTCTGGCAAAGAAGTGAACATCTGCGCGTAAGGTGGTGGAGTGCAAAAGCGTCAGTGCCTGGAGTGGTCGGGCAACGGAGGTTCTTCTCCTGCCAGTTTTCGCCCTGCCAACTTCGTTCGCCTGGGGCCTGGTCGTGAGGGCGTCTGGATCGTGCTGGGGGTCCAGTTCTGCCCTGAGGACCTGCTCCTTAAAGACCATTGGAGGCGGACAGGTCCGAGACAGACCTCAATAAAGACCATTTGGTCCGATTCTTGGGTGTGTGCGTATGTGTGTTTATGGCACGTCAGATAAGTAGTGAATTGTATAAGTGCCGTGCTGTACATACGTGCATTTCTATATTTGGTTTAATTCTGCTCTTGCTTGCTTCCCTCGTTCCCCAATTAATATTGTGAATAAATACCCCGATTGTTAAATGTTTCAGCTCTTTCGTGTCCTTTCCTCCATTGGCTTAGCGTGCTCCGTGTTGGGAAATTAGCCAGGCTGTTGCCGTTGTAACGGGATATTTGGGACCGACGGACCTTGGCCATAAACCGCTCGGATCGCACACGGTTCGAGTACGCGAAGCAGCTTGTTCCGTACGGGTGCCGTCGATGGTGTGGAGACTTGGTAATTCGCCAAGTGGTCTCTAGGTATTTTGAAAATTACAAATAACCCCGTACCACGTGGTGGAAATATTGACCCTTCACGGTCCGATAAGGGACCCGTACTTCTCAGACTTTTCCGAAAAAGTACGATCTAAATTCCGGGCAATCGGTCGAGCCGACTCTGCTGTTCCATCGAGCGGTAGTCGTTTGTTATTATGGTATTCACTCATCTAATGTGCCTTAATTGTGAACAAAAGATGTTCAAAGCACTTTCTGATTATGAAAATATTTTGAATGGTAATTATTCAACAATAAATAATGAAAATAATGATTGCAAAGGTTAATCCTTTAATAATAGAATTTGGACAATATATTATTTTTTTGTTTTCTAAATACTTCAATTTTGTGATGTAGTTTTTATGATCATTCTTATGATAAATTTGTTCTTCCTTTTTCTTCCTTCTGTTTCTTATTTTTGTCTCTTTCTTTATTTTATCCTTTTAATATTTCTTTCTATCCTTGCATATCTATTTTTTTTCCTTTTCTTTCTTCCCAACATTTACAACTGCACTCAATAATTTAATGACTGAGTCAATCCTCTTCAAACTTTTAAGAGAGGTACTGCAGTCCAAAACACCAAGACCACTTTTTTATGTTTTTTCGTTTTAGTCCTTGTTGGGATTTTAATGACATCAAAGGTGAAACACTAAAATCACATAGCTTCCCATTCCCTTGCATTTGAGTTGACTATGAACACCCGCTCCCTTAAAGATCTCCCTTGGGGGAGAGGGTGTAGGGTTTGGTGATAGTTGGGGGAGGTGGGGAAAAATATATTTTGTGCCATGGCTAATAATCCCCCCTCTAAGCAGCAGGGGTCAGTAAATGACTTGCACTGTGCCATGTACAAACAAAAACCGAAACTCGTCTCCCCCCTCCCAAAGAGATGGGGGTGGGGGGGGTTGTCCCCATGACCTGACCCTGGGTACTACCAAAACGTACTGCATGTAAAATTTGGTGGAGATCGGTAAAGCCCTGTTTTTTACATCCACCACCGAAGGTGAAGGAGGTTATCTTTTCACCCCTTTCCGTCTGTCTGTTTGTTACTTGCAAAATCGAATATTTTCCAAGTATATTGGTCAGTCGATTTTGTTATTCTATCTGTCTGTCTGTCTATCACCTAAAGGTCACAATTTTAAAACTTCACCACGTGGCAAAGTTTGTCATAATGAAGAAGCATATTATTTTTTAAGGTCAAAAGGTCAACATAGGCCAAACGTCAACAATTTAAGGCCCAGTCACACCTTTACGTTTTAGCCAGCGATGGCAACGTATTAAAATTTATGTAAAACGCTGGCTTACGTTGAACTTTTGATGTTTTTTTTTTAAAGATTCGGACGTATTCATAGTGACTTGGTCTTATGTATAACGAATTAGTAACGGACACAGAACGTTTCATTGTGTTATAGATAACTTGTACCAACGAATGCTGAACCTGTTGTTGGCCTACACAACCGATGCCCAACGATAGTCTAACTTAGGCATAGCGCGTTGCACGCATCGCCGACGATGTTGTGACGTAGCCTATTAAAAGGCTGACGCACAACGATTCGAATCATAACTGCCGTAGAAATGGAAGTGTCAACATCGCCGTCACACCTTGGCGATCTTGCCAGCGTATGCCGACCTAAGAAAAATGTGTCTAAAACGTTGGCGCACGTCAAATACGGTATGAGTAAGTTTGGTATACGTGAGTAGAATGCTAAAGTACGCTATCATACGTCGTAGTAAGTAGAGTATGTCAAGAAATTTTAAACATGTTCAAAATTTTACGACATACTTGGCGTATGACACAGGTTCCGCATGCGATGGGGAATAGTTGTACACACGATATGCGGACGCTTACACACGTCCACAAAGGCTACTTACAAGCTACTCATAAGTCGAAACACGTCGCGGTAATGTCTTTTTTACGCGAAACTTATTTCTAACTTATGTTTGACGGGCTTTGAACCAATTCTTTACGTAGTCCCAACACACATTGACGTATGTAGACGTATTCCAATGACGTCTTCCGGTCGACAAAAAAATAAATGAACGTGTTTCTAACTTACAACTGCCATATAAAGACGTGTTCCCAGCAGTTTTTGGAATTGGTATATAAAAATGCTGCTCATAAAAGGGGAACCCAACAGTCTTTTCGAGTTCCTTTTTGAGTCAATGTCCATGTCAGCAGTAACAATATCAGTATCAGTATCAGCATCAGTATTAGTATTAGTATTAGTTTGTTCATGTTGGCAGTAGTAGGTGAGTGTGAGGGGAGGGTATGGGTCATGATGGATCCTCCTTGTGTCCGCGTGTCCATGGGTAGGAGACATCTTTGCACCATTGTTCAAAGTTCTTCGCGGCTAATTTTTTATGGGGCTTTTTTAACAATGAGCTATGGCTTGTTTTTACGATTTAGGCCTATTCATAACGGGTTGGACAAATGCACAATGAACTAATAATGTGCATAGAGTGCTTCGATAACTTATAGATACGGTATACCAACGAATAATTATCGTGTAGCCGGCGTTCACAAACTATGCCCAACGATAGCCTAACTTATCCATATCGTGCGGCAGTTTATCTTTGCGGTGACGTAGGGTTTGCTATTCATAGGCTGCCACTCAACGATTTAAATGGCTGCATCTCCACTATTGAAAGTAGACGCTTGCGCTCAACAATTGGATTTTTTTTACACTCAACGACTTTTAAACGGTACCACTCAGCTAGTTTCATTGTTTACAATGAACGATTTAAATTGCTGTCACTTGCCTTTGTTTTTTGACGCTGGCGCTCGGAAATTTCAATCGTTTCTATTGAACGTGCTAAATCGCTCAAACTCCATTATTGAAAGTAGACGCTTGCGCTCAACAATTGGATTTTTTTTACACTCAACGACTTTTAAACGGTACCACTCAACTATTTTCATTGTTTACAATGAACGATTTAACTTGCTGTCACTCGCCTTTGTTTTTTGACGCTGGGGTTTGGAAATTTGAAGCGTTTCTTCTGAACGTGTTAAAACGCTCAAACTCGACTATTTTAAATAGACGCTGCCGATGGACAATTGGAATCATAGCCAAGCTAGACATCGAAGTGTGAACATCCTCGTCATGCCGAAGAAAAGTTTAAAGAATGCTGCAAATAAGTGTCCTGGCCGTGGCCGTGGACGCTGACGCAAGGACGATCCATTATACCGACGTCTTTCAGCCTATGAGTAACTTAAAAGTAACGTCTGTCGACGTGTCGCAACGATCGCATAACGTGCCAACAACACGTTAATCATAGGTTAGAAATAAGTTTCGGGTACGCTAAACATTACCTCGGCGTGTCTCAACTTATGATTAACTTACAAGTAGCATGTGTTGACGTCTGTCAACGATCGCAGACCGTGCATACAACTTATGGCCAGCGTAGCGGAACGTGTGAGTCATACGCCGGCATACGTCGTGAAATTTCAAGCATGAAAAAATTTGAGGACAACCGAAAAGTACAACGTTTAAAGCCAGCGTACAACGACGTATGGCAGTGTTTTTCAGCGTGCTCTCAATGTTATCAAAACTTACCCATAACGTATTCAACGTGTGCCAGCGTTTTAGAAAAAAAATTCAAAAATCGGCATACGTTGGCAAAAACGTCAAGGTGTGACTGGGCCTTTAGGTAAGATTTATAAAATCCTCAATTTTCATTCGATTGACTTGAAAGTTGAAAAGGATTTATATTTCAGATCACTGAATTCAACTAGCCAATTATTTTTGAGGTCAACATTGACCAAAAAAAAGGTCAACATAGGCCCAAGGTCAACAACTAAGGTGGTGTTTCTGAACTCCTCAATTTTCATCCGATTGACTTGAAATTGGAAAAGGATTTGTATTTCAGATCACTGAATTTAATTAGCTAATTATTTTTGAGGTCAACATCGATCAAAAGCTCAACATAGGCCAAAGGTCAACAACTTGGTTGAGATTTCTAAAATCCTAAATTTTCAACCGATAGTCTTGAAATTTGAAGAGAAGTTATATTTCAGGTCACTGTATTCAACCATTCAATTGATTTTGAGGTCAACATTGACCAAAAGGTCAGCATATGCCCAAGGTCAACAACTAAGATGGTATTTCCAAAATCCTAAATTTTAATCCAATTGACAAGAAATTTGAAGAGGATTTATAGTTCAGGTCACTGAATTCAACCAGCCAATTATTTTTGAGGTCAACATCGATCAAAATGTCAACATAGGCCAAAGGTCAACAACTTAGTTAAGGTTTCTAAAATCCTCAATTTTCATCCCATTGACTTGAAATGTGAAGAGAAGTTATATTTTAGGTCATTTAATTCAACCAGCCAATTATTTTTGAGGTCAACGTCAACCAAATGTTCATCTTAGGCCCAAGGTCAACAACTAAGGTGGTATTTCTAAAATCCTCAATTTTCATCTCATTGACTTGAAATTTGAACAAGATTTGCATGTTGCATCACTGGTTTGGTAAACTAACTATCTTTGAGGTCAAAAGGTCAAAGGGGAACTCAAGGTCAAACTTCTATAAAATCATCAATTTTCAACTGAAAAATCGTCAATTTACATCCTCTTAACTTGAAAGTTGAACAGGATGTGCATAGTCCATCACTGAAGTGGGAAGGCAACTATTTTTGAGGTCAAAGGTCAACTCAATTTCAAACTTCTAAAATCATCAATTTCAATCTGAAAAATAGTCATTTTTCATCCGATTGACCTGAGCTTTGATTAAGATTGTCAATTTTAATCTTAATGAAATGGCCAATTTGATGTATCCATGGAAACCTTTGGAAAAGGGGGTGGATTGTGCAAGCATTGTGCTACGCACGATGTCTTTTTCTTCTTTGTTTGTCTGTCTGTCTGTCTGTGTGCAGGATATCTCAAAAAGTTGTGTACGGATCTGGATGAAATTTGTAGACAGGTTGGGTGTGTGAAAAGGACGAACTGATTAGATTTTGTTGAAGATCCGGATTTTGATCTGACTACTACAATTTTTAAAGTGATTCTTCACCATTGAGAGATAGGGCCAAAAACGGTATATTAAACGATATCTCAAAAAAAAATTTGGACGGATTCGGATTAAACTTGGTGGACATGTTGGGTGTGTGACAAGAAAGAATTGATTCAATTTTGGTGAAGATCCAAATCCGGATCCGGATCTGATAACATTTTAAAGTGATTCTTCACCTTTGAGAGATAGAGGACTGTAGAGACCAAAAACGATAGAGGACTGTAGAGCATGATATTTCAAAAATGTATTTAGCCTGATATGTTCTCGTCGATCAGGCATTGTCTGGCGGAGGTGTGCGCTCTACCGAGTGCCCTTCTCGTTTCCTATCAATTTCAGATGTACGTACATGCAGAAAATTCCCTTATTAGTTGGATCCTTATCAATTTCATGGGAGGGAACTGTAGAATTGCTCTCCGCCCATCTGTCTGTTTATCCCACCTATGGTTTTCTGACTTTCCCCCCCACCCCCCCCATACCCTTTAACGTATTCAACTGAAACTTGGTGCATTGCAATTTATAAGTTACAGAACAAGTTCGACTTTCAGTGCGTTTCGTCTCTTTTTCACATATTTATGCCCTTTTTAGATGGACAAAATATCATATTATACATGGGTCAGTGTTCAGCTGTCCTGACTCCACCCCACTGCTTTACACCAATTGGCTAACATTAAAGGCTCACTCCAACCAATTAAAATCATACTCCACCATTGCATGAAGCAGCACATATCAGCAGGCCTTAGGCCTGGGTGTTAGTCCATGGCCCAGTGCAATTGAAATGATCCCAGGGATATCATCAGAATGTATTTTACAGAATATGCACAGAACCCTTACACATGTTTTTGCTATATGTATGTACATCGGGTTATTTTTTCATATGGAATAGGCAAGGCCGAGAAACGAACGAAACACGGTGGGTTGGAGTTTTTCTTCCTTTTGTTCCTGGCATTGACCTGAGTGTGCACTAAACGCAAACAAATTTGTATCTCCTAAACATTCATTGGAACCGATCGAGTTCGTCAGGACAGCCCCCAAAGAGGAAAAGAAGAAAGGGCTCCAGCCACAGTGAGGACAAAGGAACTGACTATTTAGGGGAGGATTAATTTTCAGATTGATAGTGACATTGTGCAACACCAGATTTCAGCTATTTCTGACAGTCTTGATGAAGTTCACTCACCTGAATCACAGACAGACACTGATTTGGAGATCGGCGTCCAAAGGCATCATTCTAACGTCATCAAATCCTAACGTCATCTCATGATGACTAACATCATCATTCGCTGATGACGGTAGTGTCATCAATGAATGACACTTATGCAAATGGACAATGTTGTAAAATTAAAGGCCTTGAATGACTAGCGCTGAACATTCACGATGTTTTAATTAGCGTCATGTTTAAATTCTAGTAAATCTCTGGCACTTGTCCTATTTTACGAAAGAAGTGTTGATTTATTTTTTTGGGCCATTTTAAAGACAATATCAGATGGTATTTTTAATAATTGCAAAATGAACTGTGATGTGCTTCTAAATGTAATATGCAACTCCATAGCCAAACTTTAAAGAAAGTAGCAGAGTACTTGCCCTAAGGGTGATCTTGTTCCAAGCATGCAACACATTTTTCAGATGCATACCTTTATTTAAGTGGTGTATACACGACTTAGGGCCACACCAATCCTCCAGCAAGTGTGGATGTAATTGGCTCAGAACTGTAGAAGGAGTCATATGACAAACACACAAACAGCAGTCCATGAATTGTAGTAAAGATACAGTCCACTTCGAGAAACAGCACCAATTCAATATTACAGCCCCCAAAAAATGTGCAAGTAAGAATCAGTTGGGTCTGGTGGCCATTTTGGATTTTGGGCACAATCGCAAATCATTCCAAAACTAGGCAATCGGTATAGTGCATACCTCCACCGCGTAATGCCTGATCCAAGAGAATATATTGGGCCCAATGCATTTTTAAAATGTCATGCTATATATCGTTTTTCGCCCTATCTCTCAATGGTGATGAATCGCTTTAAACGTTAAATAATCCTCGTATCCAAATCCGGATTCGGATTTTCACCAAAAATTGAATCACTTCTTTCTTGTCACACACCCAACGAGTCCACCAAGTTTGGCCAAATCGAAATTTTTGAGATATCATGCTATGTATCATTTTTGGCCCCATCTCTCAATGGTGAAGAATCACCTAAAAATTCTATAAGTCAGATCTGTATCATCACCAAAATGTAATCAATTCGTCCTTGTCACACACTCAATCTGCCCACCAAATTTCGTCTGGATCTGTCCACAACTTTTTGAGATATCCTGCACTCAGATAGACAAACAAGGAAACAAACAGACAGAGAGGGGGTGAAAACATAACCTCCTTCACCTTCGGTGGCGGATATAATTAAGTAATTATATATACCCCAACATTTGTCCAGAAAAAAACAATGTTTTGTCATTTGAAAACTCATTTCGGAAGAGAAAAATTTGAGTCAATGGGTATTGGTGATCATTTTGGTGGCCGTATTGCATTTTTGTCAACTCCAAATTACTCTAAAATAAAATGATTTGATAAGTGCTACCGTGTAACCAGAAAAAAGTTAAATGTAATGGGAAAGAATAGATTTTCCAGCCAATAAAATGTATGTAAATTGAAATTCAGTCGAGTTTGGCAGCCATTTTTGATATGAGACCAATTGCAAATCATTCCAAAATCAACTGATGATGCATATCCCTAACATCCGACCAGACAAAAAGTCATATTTTTTGGTTAGAAAATTGATTTCCGATCAGTAAAATGTGAGATTCAATGGGTATCGGTTGCCATTTTGGATTTGAGGCTGAATCCAGGGATCCCCTGAACTAAAATGATAGGGCATAGGCTGAGGATGATGGAACCACTGAGAAAACCTTGGCAGGACAAAAATGTGTGTTTTTTTTCTTGGCTAGGACCTGTCTATTGTGGATTGAACAAAATAGACAATATTTCATTGCTTTTCTTTTGATTCTACAGAGGTCAAAGGCCAAATTTGGGTGAAAATTAACACCAAGATCACTTTCTGATCACTTGACAAAATCACCAAGCTGGTCAAACACTTGGAATATGTCCTTCAAAACAGACAAATCTCACACTCTCACGATCTCTTTCCAAAAGTACCGTATGGCGAACCCTCACATCACATTGACTTTTTAAACAATTCTCTTTAGGAAGTTCAGTTACTCATATTCCTGGGTCTCACCATCAGCCATGATATTTCTTGGGTAAACCACATTTCAAAGTTGGCTTCCAAAGCCAGTTGCCATCGGGGCATCCTCCATCGTGCAAAATCCTTCCTTGGCACACCTGAACTCCTATTCACCGACAAGGCTTTTATCCACAGCTTGATGGAGTACTGCTCAACCATTGGGATGGCTTCACTGCATCACACCTTGCGCAGATTCACACAGTGGAAACCAAGGCCTTTAAGATTATTGGAATCTTTCGCGTTGAAGCTTGGGCCTATCACTTTCCCATCGCAGAGAGGTCAGTGGTCTCTGTGTCTTCTACCGCCTCCTCTCTGGTCTTGCACCCTCTGATCTTTTAGTACTTTACCCCCTCCCAGTTTTTATGTGCACCCAGTATCTGCTGGGTTCACATCAACCCTCTTCTGGTGAAACTACGTAAACATACGATCACAGCTCAACTCTACTCATTCATTCCTCTTTTTCCCCACTAGTTGAACAAACCTCCATATCCTCTTCAATTTCATTCTTCCCTCCAGTTCTTCACGGCCGCTGATCACCATCATCTCAGATAATCCCCGATCCAAAACCATGATCTTTTCTCCCCTTGCTAACTCCCGCACCCTACCCTACCCAAACCCATCCTCCTTCCAAATTTCCAGTTATCCCTCCTTAGAGTTTCCTTCTGTATCCATCTTGTCCACCCCATGCATCTTCTCCTGCCTCCCCCATTCCTCCCCACTTCCATTGTTTGTCCAAGTCTCCCTCTATTGTGGCCTTGAACCCTGCTGGTAGCGTTTCCCCTCTCTCTACTGTTCCTTTTGTACTGATATCTTCAGTGTATTATCTCTTCCACGAGCCTCGACTCTGTATTCAAAAAAGATTAAAATGTTTTAGGTTATTGCCTGCCAAACATCTATGTAAACCAATCCTTTGTGGATAAAGACCTTTTCACAGCCCTCACAGAATAAAATTAAGACTGTTTTCAAGACTATTTTGGTTTGTTTTCTTCATTGTGATTTTACGCACCTAAAAATGGATTAATGGAGGGGAAAATAGGTGGTGAGATTTCATTCGCCAGTGAAGGACTTCAAATGTAGTTGTCATTATTTATTCTACTTACAAACTTATATCTATCGATGTAAATAAAAGTATGGTGTCTGTTTTTCCTCAAAGTCTGCCAGACTTTTCTCAAAACGTTTGCCTTGCTGGATGACATCACGGCATTCTGATGGCCGACGCTTCCAATACCATTCCATCACGGGAAAGCTGTTGTCATTATTGTTCTCTGTCCCTCATAATATTCTATAAAATACCATACCATCTTACCACCTACCCTTAACAGGAATATCCTAGAGATGGCCATCACTTCTGGCCCCATTCCATCACGGGATTGTTCTTGTTATTCTATGGCCCTCCAAAATATCAAATCCATTACCATCCCATCACGCATCCTCAACTGCTATGTACACTAATATTTATATAATTTTGTTGAGTCTGTTGAAAACTTTTATGATCTAATTTTTTAATTGACATCTTAGCTAAACACCAAATTGGTATCACACGTTACTGCCGTTGTCCTTACAAAGCACAGAAGCACCTAAAATTCACCATTATTGACAGCCAAAACCTTCCGTATTCGGGTCTCACCATCTGCCACGATCTTTCATGGGAAAGTGACATCTCCAAGCTGGCCACAAAGCCAGTCGCTGACTGGGTATCCGACGTCGTGCAAAGTCCTTCCTTCCTTATACTTCCTTACACGAGCCTTGACATGGTATACAAAAAAAGAAACTTTATTTTAACTAATAATTGAAAAACACTGACAATTGATGCTTTCTATGACAATGAATGAATTTGAGAAAAAAAAAATCAAATAATGTAGTCATAGTGAAGAAAAAAAAATGCTTTCTGATGTTGTTTGTGACCCTAACCCAAGATCCGTGAAGGGCACTGCTGTCCCATTCAACTCCCTGTGGAACATTGATTGATGAAAAACCTGAACAAATTGGACAATAACCAGAACGGCTCAGTGTGTGTGTGTGTGTGTGTGTGTGTGTGTGTGTGTGTGTGTGTGTGTGTGTGTGTGTGTGTGTGTGTGTGTGTGTGTGTGTGTGTGTGTGTGTGTGTGTGTGATCAGCACATCATGTATACTGCACTCAGTAAATGTTTTATTCACACACTCCAGTGTCTTGCTGTTGAGATATGCGGTGCCTTCAGAAAGTATTCACACCCCTCCACTTTTGTCACATATTGTTATTACAGCTTGAATTTAAAATGGATTATATATATATATATATATATATATATATATATATATATATATATATATATATATATATATATATATATATATATATATATATTGTCACCAATCCACAGAAAATACCCCACAAAGTGAAAACATGTTCATATAAATTATTGCAAATTAAATAAAAATTAAAAGTGGAAATGTTCACCATCATCTGGTGGTATCAGTGTTAGGGTTAGGGTTAGGCCTATCGCTCAATCTCCCCACAACCCTCAATACCCCTGCAGCGAACCAATGGGTTGTATTTGCTGATATATATCTACATATATGATGTATCCCCTGCTGGATACATCAATAATTATTCAAGTCCTTTGCTATGACACTCCAAGTTGAGCTCAGGTGCATCCAATTTCCTTTGACCATCCTTGGGATGTCTCTCCAACTTGATTGGAGTCCACCTGTGGCCAATTCAACTGATTGGACATAATTTAGAAAGAAACACACCTTTCTATATGAGGTCCCACAGTTGAAAGTGCATGTCAGAGCAGAAACTCCACCATGAGGTTCAAGGAATTGTTCAAACAACCTCGAGATAGAATTGTGCGGAGGCATAGATCTAGGGAAGGGTATAAAACAATTTCTAAAGTTTTGAAAGTTCCCAAGAGCACAGTGAGCTCCATCATTAGGAAATGGAAATAGCCAGACTCTTTCTAGTGCTGGCTGTCTGACTAAACTGAGCAACCAGGCAAGAAGGATATTGGTCACCTGTTGAACAAACCTCCATGTCCTCTTCATTGGAGAGGATATTGGAGGTGACCAAGAACCCAATGACCACACTGACAGAACTACAGAGATCCTTGGCTGAGATGGGAGAACCTGCTGTAAAAACAACAATCTCTGCAGCATTTCACAAATCCAGGCTTTGTGGGAGAGTGGCCAGACGGAAGCCAAGACAGCATGCCTGGAGTTGGCAAAAAGGCACGTGAAAGACTTTGAGAGCATGAGGTAAAATAATCTGTGTTCTAATGAGACGAAAATTGAACTCTTTGTCCTGAATGCAAAGTGCCACATCTGGCAGAAAAAGAGCTCATCTAACACCATCCCTACCGTGAAACATAGTGGTGGCAGCATCATGCTACGGGGATGATTTTCAGTGGCAGGGACTGTGAGACCTGTAAGGTTAGAGGGAACAATGAATGGAACCAATACAGGCAAATCCTTGAGGAGAACCTGCTTCAGAGTACAAAACACCGCAGACTGCGGCAAATATTTACGTTCCAATAGGACAATGACCCCAATCATACAGCCAAAGAAACACTGGAATGGCTTCAGAACAAGACTGTGAAAGTCCTTGAGTGGTCCAGCCAAAGCCCAGACTTGAATCCCATTGGTAATCTGTTGAAAGACTTGAAGATTCCTGTTCACCGACACTCCCCATTCAACATGACAGAGCTTGAACAAATCTGCAAGGAAGAATGGGAGAAACTCCCCAAATCTAGATGTGCAAACCTGATGCAGACATACCCAAGAAGAAGTGAAGCTTTAATCACTGCCAAAGGCATTTCAACAAAGTATTGACTCATGGGGCTGAATACTGATTGATGCGAGACATTTCAGCTTTTCATTTTTTCATTAATTTGTAAATATTTCTAAAAACATGTTTTCACTTTGTGATTATGCGGTATTTTGTGTAGCTCGGTGATAATTAAAAAAAAAAATTTAATCCATTTTAAATTTCAGGCTGCAACACAACAAATTGTGATGAAAATTGAGGGGTGTGAATACTTTCTGAAGGCACTGCACACACACGCGCGCACACACACACACACACACACACACACACACACACACACACACACACACACACACACACACACACACACACACACACACACACACACACACACACACACACACACACACACACACACACACACACACACACACACACACGTGTGGGTGACTCCTCCATAACTCTAAAGCCATGAAACCTAGCGGCCTGAAACTTTGCATGAATACAAAGAGAACTCCATGGGAGTGTATGAATAAAAACTTGGTGTTTTCACCCAGTGGGTATAAATACCCATTTTGAAGATAATTAATGGCTTTGTTTAATTATCCTTTATCAAGGCTCATCCTTGGTCACATCGCTGTCCCTTGCTGCAGTCTTAATTTGCCATTTTTTTCCTGCTCAACAATGCCCTGACTTGGAACAGGCCGCAACGTTTTCTTAATAATCGTTATTTTTTTCACTTTCCTCACTTATATCATTGAGTGTCGGTTCGTCATACCTATGAATCACTGGATACATTACAATGCTTATAAACGCCAGGAGAAGACAGCGTTTTTGGCTTTATTTCATTTCCGCACATGCCATAACCTCTAGACTCTTAATCTAAGCCAAATTTCAAAATTTTAACTTCTTTATTGACTTGAACAGTAGTTATGACTGCTCAGAAAGAGTGTTCATTTGTCCAATTCAGACATCGCTTGATATTCCGGGCATCTCCCTGTGCATGATGTTTATGTGACCGCTCGCTAATCGCTTACCAAGCCAGGTGTTCCTTATCAACCATTTTGTTGGAGTGCTTGCTTGAGTGCTTAAGCCACTTGGTGAGTGCTCTCCAATATTAACACTGTCATTGAATATACTGATCAACTTGAACAAAGTGCACGGCCCATTTGCCTGGCTTTGGGCGTGTGGTGCCTCCGGAGGTGCGCCGGGCGGTGGTTTGCTCACTGAAAATGTGCAGTTTTCTGTTACACCACGTTTCCCCTTTTTGTACGATCTTTCATTGCACGACCTGTCACTTCGGCAGAGATAGATACAAATAAAAAATTAAACGTTTCTTTTTTAAAGTTTCTTCAACCATTTTGTTGGAGTGCTTGCTTGAGTGGTTAACACATTTGACTCACGCTCTTCAAGGTTTGATGGCGATACGGCGGGTTGCTTCTTCATGGGTACTTCTCTGGAGTTAGGTAGGCAAAATAAATGAGATGATTACAATGAGTAAAAAATGTTTTCAGTTGTTACAAAGCAATGAATTGCCACATCAAGGCAGAATAGCCAAGGGGTACACATGCTCATTGTAAGCTGTCTAGCCTGGGTTTGAATCTTGACCCAGCTATAAACTGTCATTCTAGTGTTTCACAGGCAAGGTGATTCATCAATGTGTGTACAGTCCCTTGAATGGACTTTAAACTGAATGTCATATCTGCCCGAGTCCCCCCTTTCTACCCCCCTCCTCACACTCCCCTTCTCTCTCCCTCCCCCCTTCTCTCCCTCTCTCTCCCTCTCTCCCCATTTGTTGAGGCATCACTCTCCCCACCCCCACCCTTGCTCTTCCCCCCTTCCCAACTACCCCCTTCCTCTCCTCCTCCTCGCTCCTCCACCCCTCATCACTTCCCCCTCTTCGCTCCCACTCCCTCATCACTCCACTTCCTCTCTCCCCCTCTTTCTTCTCTTCTCCCCCTTCCTTCATCTCTTCTCCCCCTTCCTTCATCTCTCCCTCCCCTCCATCCTCTCACGCTCTCCTCCATCCTCTTTCACTCCCCTCCCCCCTCTCTTCGTCCCCTACCTCCTCCCTCAATTCTCTTCCTCCTCTGTCTCCCCACCTCCTCCATCTCCCTACTTTCCCACCTATCTCTCACTTCCCCCCCTCCCCCCAACCCTCAATACCCCTGCAGCGAAGCAACGGGTTGTATTTGCTGATATCTTTTCTTATATCGTTATATATATATATATATATATATATATATATATATATATATATATATATATATATATATATATATATATATATATATATATATATATATATATATATATATATATATATATATATATTGTTGCGGATTCGCGCCCGCCGGCGTGCGAACGGCCACGTAACTCGAATCACGGCACGTCGCCCACTGGACGGACAATCCAGTCGTGACCCTCTCGGACTAACGCCGGGAACCAGTCACGGGTGGACCTTTCGGTCTCACCGCGATCGAGCCAATCGGCCCCCGCGTGGGATAGGGTTGCTCGCCAAATTCGACCTACCTAAGTACCCACACGGAGGGTAGACCGGGCGATCGCACCTCACCGCAGGTCGACTTCGGACACGGGCCACTTAAGCGACCCGTTCCGTACTATCGGGATAACCGAGCGGTGTTATTCGTCGACCTCGACGGTTCGATTAATTATCGGGCGTCTTAACCCACGACCAACCCTTTACGTGAAGCAAGATGAGGATTCAATGAAAGAAATGACGAAGCGAAGCGGGAAAACAGTTCAATAATAAGCACATTTATTTCGCGATGAACGGAAAGCACACATATACAATTCCACCAAAAGCACATGGAAAAGAAGAAGACAAAAAGCAAATGCGACAATGCAGATCTAATACCGACTACGCGAGCACACGGCAACACTTATACAATTTTACTTCACAGACGGCGCCGACAACACACATTCCCAAAGCAAAAGAAAAGAGAACCACCCTCCAGGATGAGGGGGTAGGCGGGCCTGGGGCCGAGACCGTGTCGGGCCTACCCGTCTGATGATGAGACGCGGAGCGGCGGTGGTGCCTCAACTCCGTGGGCCTCGCGGACAGTGTCTGGTAGGGGGTGGGAAGGGGGCCCCCTTTTGTCGCACTATCTCAGCGCGGGGGGAAACAGGAGGGGGTTGCTGATGCTCGGGGAAAGGAGGATTTCACAAAATCGCGGGTCCCGCGACGAGCGTCTCCACCACGACCTCGGTCGCGACGCCGGCCTTTCTCTCCGCAGTTCCCCGAATCCGACGTGAGCACCCCCTCGTCCGCCTTCGCCGCCGCCGCCTCTCCACAGCTCCGTCCTCTTCACTCCGACTCCGCGAACTCCCAACTGCACTGAACTGACACTTCAACTCAACTCTTCCTCCGCTTCCAACTCAACTCTTCCTCCTGCGAACTGAACTGCCTCGACTGACGAAAGCGGCCCCTTATATCCCCCGTGGCCTCGCTCCTTCATCTTTGACACTCTGCCTCCGACCTTTCACCTCTCTTGCTGGCTCCCCATTGGCCCGAGGAAAAGTGGGCGTGAATGCTTTTTGATCCATGAATTTGCATATAGCGACCGCCTCCAACGCCCTGGAGGCGGGGCCAAATCGCCCCTCGCTCACCGATTGGACGGAACAAAAGTGGGCGTGAGTCGTTTTTGATCCGTTTTTCTGCGGAAAGTCCGCGATGCTTTTGAACACGCTGCTCGGTGCGCGCTCTACACGAGTCCAGCATCGGTGCCCACGAGTGGCGCGAGATGACGGTGATGCGATGGTGGCGAGTTGTGACGGTAAAGGTCGTGGCGGTTGTGGTGAAGCGGCGTTGTGGTTGGTGGTTGTTGTTGTGATGGCTGTTGAGACGTGGTTGGTGGTGGTAATAATGGCGGTTGGTCCAAAATAAAGATAGTAAAAGAAAAACGGCTATCCTGAAGAGTCGCAGCCCTCATGAATGACATTTATTCCCTCTAGACAACGGGTTTGGGCCTAACTACACATATACTTACCGAGATATCTCACCTAAGGGACCTGAATGGTGGTTTGCGAATTTGGTCAACCACAACACTACCCCCTCCCCTTTTTACAGACTCGTCCCGAGTCGTCAAATTTTCGTGTGCCAGCATGTGTAGTTTTCCCCTAGTACATTTTACCTACGGATCCCTGAGTGCGACATTCATGGTATTCGTGTCCCCAAAATAAATAACCTAAGGGCTGAGTAACTACCTAAACAAACTCACTCACACGGACGACTTAAATAAAATTGCCGGCGCTAAGACAAACATGCCAGGGGGGCACTCATATGTACAGTACATCTTAACCTTAACTTACAAATTTTACACTAAACCATGGCCCAGGATCAATGAACTCTGCAAAAAGAAAGCAGTTAACAGGGAGCCAGGCTTTTCGCATGCAGTCTCTGGCTCAAAACAATGCAGATGACAGGGAACGTGGCTGGCTGCTCACACGCAGTCCAAGGCCTTCCCTTTTGAACTGAACGCAGTGAACCACAACGGTGCATGGGCTGCACAAACGTAGTCTCCGTGCCAGCTCAAGTGGCACACGCAATGAACACAACGAATGGATGGATGAATGGTTTGAACTGAACGCAGTGAACCACAACGGTGCATGGGCTGCACAAATGCAGTCTCCGTGCCAGCTCAAGTGGCACACGCAATGAACACTACAAATGGATGGGTGAATGGATGGACGCAAACACGGTGCACGGGCCGCCACTGCAGGCCCGTGTTGTAGCTGCCAACAGGGCAGTTCTTGCAGCTTGCAAACTGTTGCCTTGCGGATCCTGGCGCACATGGAAATGAACAGGGGGGGGCAAAGCAAAAATTGAACGGGGCTGGTGAACGTGGGCAGTGGGCATGGCATGGCAAAGGCAGCAGGCAAACACAGCCCGCAGAAGAAGGCCGCTGCAGGCAAACACAGCCGGCAGATGAACTGGCCGGCACAGGCTTTGAAGAAAAACAGCCAGCCGGCAGATGAAGTGGGCCGGCACAGGCCTTGCAGCACAGCAGCTGCAGACGATCCAGCCGGCACAGGCCTCACAGCAAAACAACAGCTGCCGATGAAGTTGGCCGGCCTCTGCCTTGCAGCAACACAGCCAGCAGATGAAGCTGGCCAGCCTTTGACGTTCAGTGGAGGTTGGTGGAGGGAGTGCGGTGGTGCTGGCTACTTGGAAGGTGGGCTCGGACCTACCTACCTGTCTCCCTCCCAACCTATCGCCTTTGCCTGTCACTGTACATACCCACTCCCTTAATTTGTCAAACCCCAATTTAGCCCCCACTTATTTTATTTATTATTATTATTTTTTTCTTCTACTTCCCCACTATAAATCGTCCCCTAACCCCCTGTACTGTCCTTGTTCGGCTAACCTATCCTGTCACCTAGCCTACTCCCAACCCCTACGTTCCCTTCCCGGAGGGGAATAAGGGAGAGCTAGCGTCCTGTGTCGAGGCCCAACGAAGCCTCAGAATGGCCTCACCAGAGTTCAGCGATCTATAACCAAGGTGGGTCCAGCGGCCCACAACGAGAGCGAGGGGATGGATGGTGCGGAGGGGTACACTTCCTAATCTGCGCTATCCATTTAACTGTTAAACTACCCCGGGGCTTTCAACAAGCGCCTCTCGCTTAAACTATTGGTTCTAACAACCCAGATTCCCGTCGCCTGTGTTGGTGTCCTCACAATTTCGGGCCTCGCCCCCCAATTTTCTTCCCGTGCCCTCACACGGTCTCATGGCTGGGACACGTGGCTCCCTTTGGCAGGCACGACCCTCTGCCGAATCTCCCGCTATGGCACCCCCGGGCACTACACTGCCTCCGAGCCTACCAGCTCCCTAACACCGGGGAGTGCCCCCCATGGCACCTCCCCTGAAACGCACACGTGGCAGGCTGGCTTCCCGGGCCCCTTTCCGAGGGTCACCCATGCCCACAACACTGCCCACGCGGCTAATGGCGCCCCGGGCCCCCGCACCAAGCAGGCGCACCCTTGCCCACTACGCTATCCCGGCCCCCCATGGGCCCTTGGCCTACCACGGCCGACTAGCCTGGTGCCCGGGGTACCCACTCAGCGATACTCACTTTTCGCAGCCACGCTCCCAGCCCGTCAACAGGGCTCCTGCACCCCTCCAAACGAGTTTCGAGCCTACTTCCCCACCAACAACAAAACGACCTCCATTTTGTAAATTTGACTAACCCCCTAACTCACTCTACACTGACCCCGGGGTCCCTTGGGCGGGAGTCACTCCTCCCCCCAATCACTCATCGCACCATGCATTCCCCATTCGCTCCACTCACACAGACCCGCTGGCCTCACTCACTCAACAAGTACTCACCTCACAACTCACCAACTCTTCAACACACACACCGCTGAACTCTGCCATCCTCCTGACTACATCCCCTAACTGACTCGTGCTCCCACGTCGTCCCTTAAACTACAGCACGTTCCTTTTAACACGACGTAGCTAAGCTACGTCCCCTCTACACACTCACTGTCTGTCACTGTTCTCAAATGTCCCAAAAATTATTTACCCAACCTAAATCTCGCTATCATCCCTCTAACTAATCCATTCCACGGACTCCATGAGGACCTACCCCTGCCCCATGAAGTCGGTCCAACTAAGCTAACCCTTCCCCCTAACTAGTTTCCATCCTGTGCCCAGGTCAAGGGGGTCTTTCACCCCTTGCCCAGGAATCCTGTGCACCCGAAAGTGAGGCTTGTTTTTTTTTTTTTTTTTTTCATGCGCAGCACCAGCGCGGCAACTCGCGCACTTTGCACCTGCCTGTGACGTCATGCAGCTGCACGTGTTCCTCGTCCCTCCTTGGACGGTACCATCCGGCAGGGATACCCCTCCTGCCGGATTCCAACCCCACGTGCAGCCATGGCGTCACCGTGCGCATAAAAAAAACACAAGCCCCACGTCTCGAGGGGTTCCCCACGCGAACACATGTGCTTTGCCCGTTGGAGCTTAACACACACGATCGCGTGGAGAACCCGTCCGGTCCAAATCCGTAATCCTGCCTAAACTTTGTCCGTCCGCGGGATCGGCAAATCCACCGCTGGCGTTTCCGGACCGGGACTTCACTATCGCAAGCGAGCACGTGGCGGCCTCGTGCGTTGCACAGCACAGACCTCGTGCTCACTGCTGGGTGAACCCGGCACGGTCCCCGAAACAACTCCAGCCGCTACCCGGCTTCCTTTCCTCTGTCGCCGTCGTCGCCATTCGACCCACGCACACCTGCGTGTTACGACGCTCATACTCCATTCCATTACATTCACACCGGGAGACGCGGCATGCGTGCTCCCGCATGCCAACCGACATCTCCCTCACATACCGCTCTCTCATACACACGGTCTCCCTTGCATAAAGCGACCTTGCACACGGCCGTTCACTCACGCATGCGGGGGCACTCACCCGCGGTTCCTCATCCGCACACCGTGCCTCACTCACACACGCGGGGGCACTCACCCGCGGTTCCTCATACACACACCGTCCCTCACTCACACACGCGGGGGCACTCACCCGCGGTGCCTCATTCATACAGGCCGTTTCACTCACACCCACGGCCTCTTCCACACACGGTGCCTCACCCACACACGCGGGGGAACTCACCCGCGGTGCCTCATCCACACTCCGCGTGCTGGGAAGCACGTACTCCGACACCATCGCCACCACACCACTCACACACGGGGTCGCTTCCACACACGGGGACGCACTCACACCTTGCACCACACACACAGGGACAACTACACTGGGGATTCGTGTCCCCACAAGGGTCTCCGGGGCCTCTATACCCCCAAGCTCTCCGTGCACCTGTCCACAGCACTCCTCCCCTCGACCTCGCAAAGCACAACCGAACTCACCTGGTCGTGACTCGCCTCAAGGGGGAATACTCTCTCCCCTCGTTCCTGGAGGAGGCTATCCAGCTGCTCGCACCGGGTCTCCACCCAGTCCGCCAGATCACCCCCATTATCCACCACTACCTCTGTGTGTGTGTGTGCGTCACTTACCCCGTCTTCATCGTGTAGTCTTCCCTCTATCGTTCCCTTCCCGGCTACCGTCACTGCCAACTCAGTCACCTCTTCACCCTTTACCTCCCTTGTCTCAACTATTATTTCCGTTGTCGTCACCTCGTGTCTCGTCTCACACGTTTTGGTCTCCCCATTTAATTTTTCCCTTTCGGTCACCGTTGCACCCCCTCCCAGTTCGTTCGCTTCTACACGTGGAGTCGCCATTTTGATCTCCCTGGTCACGGCCTTCATGCCCGCCTGCAGGCATCGGCCCATGTTCTGCGTCTCACCCCGCAGCTTTTTCGTTTCTTCCCTCATTTGCTGTGTATTCGCATCCAACTTTTCGTTCATTTTTTCTATTCCGGCATTCCAGTAATCCAGTTTGTCATTTATGCTCTGCGCGAGTTCCATAATCTGTCGCATTGTCACCTGCCCTGGCCACTCCCACTGACTACATTTAGTGGTGGAGTTATAATAAAAAAACCGACCAGATGAACGGCATCGATGCCTTTCCCAACCTTCTGGTACGGGTTTCTCTTGCACGGTGATCTCGTCCTGAGCCATGGATTCGACATTACTATTACACATACCTAATCCACCCGGCACCCGCTCGCCTTGAGACGCCATCTTGCTTCTCGTAAAGCGTTAATTTAGCTCGCTCGTAATTTGGAGGGAATCGGGGGTCGCTTCTCTCACCCCTGGACCGATTCCCGTGAATTTAATTGGAGACAGGAGAGCCCGTTTTCCCGTTCTCCGATACCAGTGCCGCGAAGAGGGCGATGAGTTTGTATCGCACGACCTGACACCAATGTTGCGGATTCGTGCCCGCCGGCGTCCTGACGGCCACGTAACTCGAATCGCGGCACGTCGCCCACCGGACGGACAATCCAGTCGTGACCCTCTCGGACTAACGCCGGGAACCAGTCACGGGTGGACCTTTTGGTCTCACCGCGATCGAGCCAATCGGCCCCCGCGTGGGATAGGGTTGCTCGCCAAATTCGACCTACCTAAGTACCCACACGGAGGGTAGACCGGGCGATCGCACCTCGCCGTAGGTCGACTTCGGACACGGGCCACTTAAGCGACCCGTTCCGTACTATCGGGATAACCGAGCGGTGTTATTCGGCGACCACGACGGTTCGATTAATTATCGGGCGTCTTAACCCACGACCAACCCTTTACGTGAAGCAAGATGGAGATTCAATGAAAGAAATGACGAAGCGAAGCGGGAAAACAGTTCAATAATAAGCACATTTATTTCGCGATGAACGGAAAGCACACATATACAATTCCACCAAAAGCACATGGAAAAGAAGAAGACAAAAAGCAAATGCGACAATGCAGATCTAATACCGACTATGCGAGCACACGGCAACACTTATACAATTTTACTTCACAGACGGTGCCGACAACACACATTCCCAAAGCAAAAGAAAAGAGAACCACCCTCCAGGATGAGGGGGGAGGCGGGCCTGGGGCCGAGACCGTGTCGGGCCTACCCGTCTGATGATGAGACGCGGAGTGGCGGTGGTCCCTCAACTCCGCGGGCCTCGCGGACAGTGTCTGGTAGGGGGTGGGAAGGGGGCCCCCTTTTGTCGCACTATCTCAGCGCGGGGGGAAACAGGAGGGGGTTGCTGATGCTCGGGGAAAGGAGGATTTCACCAAAATCGCGGGTCCCGCGACGAGCGTCTCCACCACGACCTCGGTCGCGCTGCCGGCCTTTCTCTCCGCAGTTCGCCGAATCCGACGCGAGCACCCCCTCGTCCGCCTTCGCCGCCGCCGCCTCTCCACAGCTCCGTCCTCTTCACTCCGACTCCGCGAACTCCCAACTGCACTGAACTGACGCTTCAACTCAACTCTTCCTCCGCTTCCAACTCAACCCTTCCTCCTGCGAACTGAACTGCCTCGACTGTCTTATTATATCCCCCGTGGCCTCGCTCCTTCATCTTTGACCCTCTGCCTCCGACCTTTCACCTCTCTTGCTGGCTCCCCATTGGCCCGAGGAAAAGTGGGCGTGAATGCTTTTTGATCCATGAATTTGCATATAGCGACCGCCCTCCAACGCCCTGGAGGCGGGGCCAAATCGCCCCTCGCTCACCGATTGGACGGAACAAAAGTGGGCGTGAGTCGTTTTTGATCCGTTTTTCTGCGGAAAGTCCGCGATTCTTTTGAACACGCTGCTCGGTGCGCGCTCTACACGAGTCCAGCATCGGTGCCCACGAGTGGCGCGAGATGACGGTGATGCGATGGTGGCGAGTTGTGACGGTAAAGGTCGTGGCGGTTGTGGTGAAGCGGCGTTGTGGTTGGTGGTTGTTGTTGTGATGGCTGTTGAGACGTGGTTGGTGGTGGTAATATTGGCAGTTGGTCCAAAATAAAGATAGTAAAAGAAAAACGGCTATCCTGAAGAGTCGCAGCCCTCATGAATGACATTTATTCCCTCTAGACAACGGGTTTGGGCCTAACTACACATATACTTACCGAGATATCTCACCTAAGGGACCTGAATGGTGGTTTGCGAATTTGGTCAACCACAACAATATATATATATATATACATATATATATATATATATATATATATATATATATATATATATATATATATATATATATATATATATATATATATATATATATATATATATATATATCTTCTACTTGTTGTAAAACGTGGCCTCAAGTCCTCAACTCCCACCTCTCCACCCAACCCCAAGTTCTCTACTCCCTACCCTAATCCCAAGTCCTCAACATCTCCCCCCTACCCAACCTCAAGTCCTCAATCACGCCACACCCAGCCCCAAGTCGTCAACCACTTTACCACCCTGTCTTCAAATGCCCTCCCTTCTCCGATTCTTCACCCCCCCACATACACATACACACGCACACACACACACACACACACACACACACACACACACACACACACACACACACACACACACACACACACACACACACACACACACACACACACACTGTCCACAACCCCCATCATCCTATGCCAATTCATCAAACCCTCCTCACTGTAAGCCATCAACCTCACAATCCTCAAAGCCTCAATCCCCTCTCCCAACGATTGGTCCCTTCTTTGCATCTCCACCCCCAACTCTCTGTCCTCCCTTCCCCCCGATTCTTCTTCAAGTTATTGAATTGCCCCCCTCCCCGCCCGGCCAAGCCCCGTCTGCAACTCCCCTTCCCAAGTATGCCCTCAACCCTCCCCCAACACCAACCCCGTCCGCAACCCTACTACCAACACCTCAACCTTCCTGTCTCAGCAATATGCCCCCCCCCATAACTCTCTTCCCCCCACCCCAACTCTCACTCCTCCTCTCCCCCTTTCTTCCCATTCCTAACAATGTTCCTGTTCCCATTCGTTAATAATAAGGTTAAAATTAAATAATGATACTGCAACAATTAGTACACAGTTCTTCAGTAAAAAAAAATAGTGAATAGGAAAGCTAAATGATAAAATAACATGTAATGTAATTGGTCACGGGAAAAAATATCACACAAGTCAGACTCCTCAGACAAAGACCTTAATATTGGTCCCAAGTTGAGTAGTTGAAGAGAAAATCATTGGAAAGACAGTTGAAAAACAAAGAAAATAAGGCTGTTGTTATATCCATATGTACCATATTTGTTTATATAGATATGTACCGGATTCATTTCTATTGAAATGTACCGTATTTATTTATATCGATATGTACCGTATTTATTTATATCGATATGTGTCGTATTTATTTATATCGATATGTACCATATTTATTTATATCGATATGTACCGTATTTATTTGTATCGATATGTTCCGTATTTATTGATATGGATTTGTTCAATATTTATTTATGCAGATATGTACTGTATTTATTTATGTCGATGTGTATCATATTTATTTATAGAGGTATGACCATATTTATTTATATAGTTCCGTCAAAACGTGGCCGACTTCTTCTAATATTCATGATCGGATGCTTGCCTCAACATCTTAGGAGCATTCGATCAAGTCTTGCACCAAGGAGTCCCTATGAAGCAAAGATTGATAGGGATAAAAAGGACAATCTCACAATGGCACAAACTTATGAGTGGGTGTCTCAGAACAGGGTTATTTTTGGCCTCGGAAAGCCGCAATTGTTTACTCATTATGAACGTACATGTATACCTGTTATGCACCATTGCTTTGATGAATGTGACATTGCTGTTTCCGACAATAATTCAGAAGTTTGCCCAATCTTCATCATTGAGGTGTCATCAAATATATATGCACAGAAGGTTCCAGTTCCAAATAAACCCATGAACACATACAGTGTTCATGCATGGCAAAGATTCATCCTCACTTCTACAAGAGTGTAATGACAGCTGACTTTAAGTATTGATTTGAGTTCTTTGAAGATGAGAACCATCAGGCCAACTGAAGGATGTGACTGATCCACAAACTGTTTCTGACATCGAGGCATGAATCATGGAGGATCATCACAAGAAGGTCAAGGAAATATCCACAGATAATGGAATTCATGTTTCAGCAATATGAGTCCACTGGAACCTTCGCACTCATTGCGGGCAATGTCGAGAGCTTTTCAAACTGTTACTCATGGATCCAGCCAACTATATTGCTCGTCGGTAACTGGTTAAAAAACGTCTCTTCAACACTGCGATCCTGAAACAAAATGGAATATACTTTGTAATTCGAGAAGTATGTTTGCATGTTTGTTACCTCCACCACCGAAGGTGAAGGAGGTTATGTTTTCACCCCTTTCTGTCTGATTGTTTATGCACGGGATATCTCAAAAAGTTGTGAGCAGAGTCTGATGAAATTTTGTGGACAGGTTGGGTGTGTGACGTGGACGAACTGATTCGATTTTGGTGAAGATCTAGATCTAGATATGAAAGTTTTTATGTGATTCTTCACCATTGAGAGATGGTGCTAAAGATGATATATAACACGATATATCAAAAAGTTGAGGACGGATTTGGAGGAAACTTGGAAGACAGGTTGGGTGTGTGTTGCAAGGACGAATTGATTCGATTTTGGTGAAGATCTGAATCCTGATCTGGATACGACAATTATTTAATTTCGAAAGTAATTATTCACCTTTGAGAGATAGGGCCAAAAACGATATAGTACTGTCTAGTATGATATTTCAAAAATGTATTTGGCCCGAAATGTTCTCGTGGAACAGGTGTTACATGGTGGAGGCATGCGCTCTTCCGAGCGCTCTTCGAGTTTTGTTTGTATTTAACTTCTGTGTGTTCCTGTGCCACTGGACAGAATAATTTTATAACAAGTAGTTGTAATCAAGGGGTGCACAGGAAGATTTTTGGAGTTAAAAAAAAATTAATCAGCCCGGGGGTTCATGGTGGGGGGAGCACCCTAATTTTCCCGATGTAAATGTGCGTCATCCAGTGTTGCTCCCCGTAGGCCATTCAATCGAGCCTGGCATCTCCCACAGTGCAAGTCATCCCATATAAGTAACTCTGGGGGAATTATCCCATCTGGAAGGAAGTATTCTTCCAGTAAATGCAATGGAAACACAAAGGTTCATCATCACCCAATGAATTTCACATTCAATCCACAGCCAGCCAGATCCTGGCCTTAAATGTCTGTGACGCCTAAGGAATATGAGAAATAATTGTGCAGATTGATTACATGCATCACAAAACGGACATCACATGGGAATATTATGCCAATTTAATGTAAAGATTGCAGCAGATCATCAAGGATAACTGCTGAGGAATTTTGACCAAAGGTCTTCCTTCTGGACATAACGCTTATGCACAAAGGCCATTTTTCATGGACTATCGTTCGTGACTGTGGCTTTAAACAGCTGAAGCATCCCTCAATCTCCCTCCTCCCCCATACAGCCTGGTCCTAGCCCACAGTTGCCATTACTTGTTTCAACACTTGAAGGTCGAGGTGGTTTATCGTCTGCCGACAATGAAGAACCAACTGCAGCAACCAAGATGTGGCCAAAGCCACAACTTGAAAAAGAGACAGTTTGAAGGGCAAAAGGAGGTTGTGCATTGATGTCAAGAAAGACTGTTGAAAAATCAAAATCAAAAGTTAGGCTCCTGGATTTTTGTGAGTATTTCATTTCCAGAACCTATTGAATGCCCCCAACTCCCATATCGGAAAATAGTTTTATGATTGTTAAGGGACAATTATCTCAGCCCTCATGCTTAGCTACACAAGTTCCTCAGGTCAGTATCCTTAGCCTATCCTTCTTTAATTGTTTCATCAATGATCTTCATTAGATCACAAGGTCAAGCGTGAGCATGGTTGCTGATTATATATTTCATTGCAAAGAGCATCATTCCGAACAGCTCTCTTGATACTGTCGATGTAGTAGCACATGCCTTGTGGGCTGATAGGATGGCGTCGAGGTATGCACACTCGCCTCTAAGATGTCCAGCCTGGGTTGGAATCCCGACCCTGATAAAAACTGTCATCCTGGTGTTTCACAGGAAGGGTTATTTATTAAGGTGTGTGTGTGTGTGTGTGTGTGTGTGTGTGTGTGTGTGTGTGTGTGTGTGTGTGTGTGTGTGTGTGTGTGTGTGTGTGTGTGTGTGTGTGTGTGTGTGTGTGTATGTGCTGTCCCTCGGATGGATGTTGAGTAGGTGTCTTGTCTGAAAGCATTTGTTGGTGGACGTCGAAGATCGCATTGTGTCCTTTGCAAAGAGGAGGCGAGCTATCGCCGACACCATGAAGAAATCCCAAATTCATGCCCAAACCAGCAGAGGGCACTGCATCAGCAGCACCCTCAGCCAATGATGCTCCCATTCAGCCTTGTGCTGCATACAAGTGAAGAAGAAGAAGCATATTCCTTCACACAGCCAAACCTTGATAACATATTGTCTTTGCTTTACAAGCGGAAAGTTGCATTGTGCTTTAGAAGTGCCAGGCAATGACCATCTCAGCCCAGATTTATCCCCTGCACTTGGATGCCTTGACTCACCATCCCTGCTTCAACATCTCCAAGACCCTGTATTATCAAGAACCATCAGTCACCTCATGCAGAAAACTCACAACGCACATGTTCCTCTTCAAGTCTCAGAACATCCAGACTTGGTGACATACCTACCTACATATATACATACATACATACATACAACGTTTTTCAATTGTAATTGGATTGCAATCCTAGAACTTGATGATGTATCAAGAAAAGTACCATCAGAGGTATACAGTCACCAAAAGGGACGAGTGGAGGGTTAAACAGAAGGCCCTTCAGTAAATAACATCACCACAAGCAACAACAAACAAATAAAAGAATCCACTACCAAATGGAGGTAGCATTCCTGTACCCAAGTGATTTTCGCACTTCTTTCCTTGCTCTTGCTGTAAATCCATGAATAAACTAGAAGGGCACTCGGTAGAACACTCACCTCCACCCTGTAATCAGTGCTGGATTAACCATTAGGCAGACAAGGCATGTGCCTTTGGGCCAGCCAAAAATTCGGGCCAAAAATTATTTTCACATTAAATATTTGTCATTTTTTGTATTAAATATTTTGTTCTTGAATCAGTTTATCCTTTGTCTGGGGTCCATTTCCATGAGCCCGAGATCTAATTTAAATTTTTCAGGCCATTCTCTAAAATTTTCAAAATGTGCCTGAAGGGCAGCCGAGGCTTAATCCGGCACTGCCTGTAATGCCTGATCCACAAGAACATATCTGGCCCAATGCATTTTTTGAGATATCATGCCATATATCGTTTTTGAGCCCTTTCTCTCAATGGTGAAGAACCACTTAAAAATTTGACTCGTCAGATCCAGATCTTCACCAAAATCTAACCATTTCGTCCTTATTGCACATCCATCATCTATACCAAGTTTCTTCTGAATCCGTCCACAACTTTTTGAGATATCATGTACACAAACAAACAAATAGACAGAAAGGGGTGAAAACATAACCTCCTTCACTTTCGGTGGCAGAGGTAATAAACATCAGCAGAGGCTTTTGCTAAGCATTGCACAGAAGAAGAGGAATAATAATAATAATAATAATAATAATAATAATAAGAAGAAGAAGAAGAAGAAGAAGAAGAAGAAGAAGAAGAAGAAGAAGAAGAAGAAGAAGAAGAAGAAGAAGAAGAAGAAGAAGAAGAAGAAGAAGAAGAAGAAGAAGAAGAAGAAGAAGAAGAAGAAGAAGAAGAAGAAGAAGAAGAAGAAGAAGAACCATTATTTTCACATCTTCAGATGCATTAGGGCTTCTGATGTAGTCTTTCCTTGTCTCAGGGGCACAAACCTGGACGGGTCTCCATTCTGACGTAGGATAGTAAAATGGCTCATTCTTCCCACGAAGTTAATTGGTACTTATTTTGTCAACCTGGAAGGGTGACAGGCTAAGTCAACCCACCTGGTGTGTTGTGTTTATGGAAAGACAGAGACTCAAACTCGGGACCTTAAGATCTTAAGCCAACCACCTTAACCGTTTAGCCAACACCAGGCTTCCTTGCATAGACAATGCCATCCATTGGAATTATTTTTATTTTCATGAAATCTCTTCTAGCACTTCCTCTGCTATTCTTTGTAGACTTCTACCCACAACCGCGTTTCACATCATCACCGAACCTATCCACAACCCGACCGACATCATCACCTACCCACCACCCCATTTCACATGATCACATCATTTGCCACCAAAGGTGGATGGAGGTTATGTTTTCATTTCTGTCTGTCTTTTTGCTTGTCTGTGAGCAGGATATCTCAAAAAGTTATGGACGGATTCAGACGAAACTTGGTAGAGATGATGGATGTGTGACAAGGACGAACTTATTCGATTTTGGTGAAGATCTGGCTCCGGATCTGAGATTAAAAAAAATTTTTATAGTGTTTTGTCACCATTGAGAGATTAGGATGATCTGGATCCAGCCTATCAGTATGATCCCAAACGCTGTTCAGCCTGGAGGATGCATGTGCTCCACCAAGTGCAGTTCTTGTCTGTTTGTCTGTCTGAATTTCAGGATGATGTCGAGGTACATATATTCACCTTGAAGTTGTCTCACTTGGGTTCGAATTCCGACTCAGCTGTAAACGGTTATCCCAGTGACTATAAACAAGCAGGGTAATTAATGAATGTGTGTGCCGTCCCTCGGATGGACATTAAACTGGGCGTCCCATCTGCCGGTGTTAAAGACCCCAAGGTGGAGAAGGCAAGCTTTTACCAGCACCCTGGCCAAATTACAAATTCCTGCCCACATCGTAGTCAAACCTCAGGCCGAACCAGCCAGTTCCTGAAAGATTTGAGCCAAACTCCCCCTCCTTCACCCCCACCAACCCCACAACACCGTGGGAATAATTGTGGCCATTAAGAAGAAGAAGTCTACTGATGAAGGTGATGTTAGCTGACTTCCAGCAGATGGAGGATGTCCTCAGGCAAATGACAGGGTGAAGAGAGCAGAATGTTTGTGAAGAGTATATGTTATCTCTTGATTCAATGTGTCAGCGAAGCGACGGGTAAAATTGCCTAGTTTTTGATAAATGTTACTTGCTGAATAATTTATTGTTCATTGCTGTGATCTGGAAAAATGTTGCCCCTGCTTATCTTTTCTCCATGTGTATATTATTTCAGAAAATGACAGCATTTCTGATTACAGCTGTGTTCAATGCTCGATGTAAGTTATCCATGTGAAAGCATTAAAAGGCATCGTGAGGATGAGTCCCGAAGCGAAATGCTTGCTGCCATCGGGTAATCATAGTCAGCGACCCGTGGAAATGGCACGTACATCACTTTTGTGGCTAAAGTGCAGCACGGCAGTTTCAGGGCTAAAGGGTTGACAGTCTGTCCAGTAAAGGACCAATATCTTAAAAGACAGCTTGCAGAACTGTGGTGAGCATTTGGCAGAGATGGTATGCGTCTGTAGTATCAGGTAACCTCACCCTCCTCCTCCTTCACCTCGTTTTGTTCAAGCACTCCCAACCCCACTGCCCCCCCTCCATGTCCCCATCACTCCCATTCCCTCACTGCTGCCGGACAAATCCACAGAGGGCTACGAGAGACAGGTCAACCTTCCTGCAAAATGCTGAGGGTGAAATCAGAACCTTGGGGAAAGAAAATCTACTCGGGGGTGTGTTGGGGGAAGTGGAAGGACGAAAGATGACTTGGAGAGGTTAAGTTGGTGGAGGATAAGCGTTAATGCAGAAACATGACAGAAAAATGCAGAAGAGTGGTAAAATAGGTGGACCTCAAGTTGAACACAATCATATAAATATGAAAAATGGAGCATTGCATCCATGCTAACGGAGGAATGAAAATGATGCTTGTGGGAGGATAGATTGTATCGGGAAAGACATGCAAATCAATAACATTATTTCATAAGATGAGCAGTTGGAGGGAGAAGGGGAAGGAGTGTAAGGTAGGTATCAGGTATCGATATCCTGAATTATTTTTTATGCTTTATAGGTAAATCTATTCATTATTTCCGATAAAAAAATCATCGTTCAGATATTTTTCATCCTCTTCCCGAACACCTACCCTATCCTCACACTATTCCTCACCTCCACATACTCGTATTCGTGATCATTTGATGGTATAGATCTGAAAGTCAGAAATAAATAAATCGAAGGACGGAGATGAAGGATTAACTGGGATAGTGAAACGGCTGGGTGGGTGTGCGAGGGATGTGTGTGGGGGTGGTGGGACATCTGGGCCAGGTACATCAGTACTGTGTTTCAGAGCTTGGCAGAAGCTAAGTGCAGATTTACTTCTGCTAGCAAAGATTTTCGCCCCTGTTTGTCTGTCTGTTGGGTCGCCGAAATAGGTGACCCTTATTGTCAGTAATTCTGTTTGTTTGGATGTTTGTTCGTTTGTCATCAGCATAATTGGTAGTAAACGTGGCCAATTTTGACCAAACTCGGGTGGTCGGTACATCTTATGACCTAGTGCTTTGTAAATTGTGATGGTTGCTGGGGACGCTTCGGTTCCCAAGCAACAACCGAAAACCTTCAAAATCGGTACCGTTCATGCGAAATCAATTCCGAAAGCCATTATGCCACGTAGGGTTATGTAATTTGGCACGAATGATCTACAGGTGATGCTCTATCAAATATATTCCGGTTTTTGTGATATATCAAATACTTTACCCACAGCACCCCCTACAATGAGGGTATGCGCGAAAATTGGCGAAAATTGAAGGCCCCAAACGACCAGGTGAGTGCGTCGATACGAATGAAGCTTTGCAGGTTCATGGTACTCAATGAGTACTACAACTTTGCCTCAGGACATATTGACCGATTTCACTGAGGTCAGGGGTCAAAGGTCAATTAGTGCAAAAATCTATAATATGCGAGAGCTGGAGGTGCCTTCGCACCAAATGCTACTCCTCCTAGGGTTATGGTCGGATGGTCATGAAAATTCACACTAATCGTCTGGAATACATTGTGCACAAACGATCAAGCTGGATTTTCGATTTAGATCTTTGTCCACCCACAGCATCCCCTCGAAGTTTGGGGATTTCCTATTTCAAACCGTATTTTCGGTACTTTTCATTCAAATCGATACCAAGTAGTTATCAGTAGATGGAACTGGATGAGATTTGATATGCATAATCTTAAGGTGATTCCCTATCTGCTGTATGACATCCATTTTGCTCTATATCTTATAGTTTCCATGCTCGGCGACCCATCGCCGCCTACCGGCTTGTCTATCTGTTTGGTTGTCTGTGGGCAAGATATTTAAAAAAGTTGTGCACGGATTCGGATGAAATTTGTTGGGCAGGTTGAGTGTGTGACCTAGACGAACTGATTCGATTTTGGGAAGATTTGGATCAGGATATGAGAGTTTTTAAGTGATTCTTCACCATTGAAAGATTGGGCCCAAATCGATATATAGCACGATATTTTTAAAAACTTGTGGACGAATGATGACAAAACGAGGTGGGTGAGTTGATTAGGTGACAAGGACAAGCTGATTTTATTTTGATTCAGGTCCGGATGCAAATCCGACCTATCGGTGGGATACAAAATGTAAACTGTTCAGCCTGATAGAGGTATGTGCTCGAGTCCCTTTCTAGTCTCTCCTGGTTCTGTGGCTGCTGTATAAACTATCTGCAAATAACAGAATAAAACGTCCAAGAGAACGTTGAAAACCAAAGCGTAAACACTTAGATTTGAGGTTTTGCGATGTATGTCACATGCAAAGTGAGTGATGGAGGAATGGGGGAGGTATACATTCAACTCACAGGAAACGAGAACAGTGTGGATTAGAGAAAAGGACAGGAGACACGGAAATGGAACATAATGCAACTAAAAGCATCAAACATCTTCGAGACATTTTCTTACAGAAAATCTAAGCTCGTGGAGGAGGAGAGGGCAAAAAGGCAATGTGATGCGAGTGGGGCCACTGTTGGACACAAGCGAGGGAATGAATGAACAGGAAAGAGACAGAGAGACAGAAACCGAGAGACAGAAACCGAGAGAAACCTGCAAGTAAATAACCTGCATCGTTCTTATATTCTTCGCTTTCAGGGTAAAATAACAGCTGGGCAGCTGTGAGTGGTGTATTAAATCCCTAATTTGAGAGAAGGTGTCAAAAGCAGTGACAATGAGCTATGCCTTGGACCTGAAACATTTCTCTTCCCATCAGGCTTGACAGAGAGAGGTCAAACGAACAAGCACTCTGAGTGTGTGTGTGTGTGTGTGTGTGTGTGTGTGTGTGTGTGTGTGTGTGTGTGTGTGTGTGTGTGTGTGTGTGTGTGTGTGTGTGTGTGTGTGTGTCGATGGCAGGGAATCCTTGAGGAGCTGGATGAAGGTGGAAGGGTTGGAAGGATGATCGCCCATGTGCCCAAACGTTTGTAAAAATGGGTTTCTTCTTCTGGAATGATGTCTAAAGTTGAAATGCATGACCGTATTCATTTATTAATTCCATAATGTGCAGACATGAAGGTTTGCAAATCCAGGATTACAACCAAGTCAGTGCAGGTTCTGATTGGTGAAGTGATAACCCTCATGAAACCTGCTTTGGTGGGATTGGGCCACCATTTCTTTGCATGAGTGATTCCTTCCAAATCTGCAAAGCTGAGAACGTGGCTGAGATCCACCATGGCCAAATGAATGAAAGTTCAATTGCTCTGCCATTGTACTGTGTATCAAAGAAATAAGTGATGAGATTTTCTTAAAGTGGTAAATGAACTTGTGATTCCCAAAAGACATTCATCGCACATCTGTTGTAAATTCAGGAAAAATAGTTCTGCCTGAGCCAAGGAAATTGTATTTTGTTTCCTGTAGATTTCAACAACTCAGACTCGAACATGAATTAATCACATGCATATTTATCTAATCCGACCATGTCTGGTACACCATTCTCACGCTTTGGGAAGCTTGGAACAACGAGTACAGTAGATTAGGGGATTTGCCATTCTCTTCTCATGTCTGGGCTAAATTATATCTATATGGTAGGGCAACTTAGCATAACAATTGTGCATTTTGTGAGGAAAGCACCAAATTTGGCACACTAGTAGCCTAACATATTATGAACAGATTTGGATATTGGGCCATCTCAAAATTTTTGATGACAGTGGAAAATGGCTGCCACAGCAATCAGCGGCTGAATTTGAGATGGCCCAATATCCAAATCTGTTCATAATATGATAGGCTACTAGTGTGGCAAATTTGGTGCTTTCCTCACAAAATGCACAATTGTTATGCTATATTCAGCTAAGTTTCCCCACTAATACTAATAACTGTGTGTGTGTGTGTGTGTGTGTGTGTGTGTGTGTGTGTGTCTTCTCCAAAACTCGACAACCATGAAACCTCGGGGGCCCAAATATTGCAGGCATAATAAGGGAACTCCAAGGAAATGTATGAGTGAAAATTGGGTGTTTGTGCTAATTTAAACACCCTTTTCAAGATAATTAACGGCTTACCCCCATGAAAGGCTTATCCTTGATCAGCCCAAATTAACTTTCCAGGGGTCATAGCCACCACATCGATTCGGCCTTTTCAAACATTCCTTGCCTTGGAAACAAGATCTACTCTCACGCACTAATTAAAGTATGTAATAGAAAAATATTATATCGAATTTGAGAATCGGATCTTGTGGACTAAAGAACTGTTGAAACCTGGAGTGAAATCTGAAAATAAAAATAAAAAATTAACAAAATTTTTTTATCACTAAGTGCATTTATTTAAGTAAAGCATTAAACTTAATCATTTCTCCTATTTAGCCAATTATATTGAGTGAATAAAAGATCAGGAATGTGCAGAAAGTGTAACTTGATTGAGCGCAACAAAAATAATTAACCAACGGGATCACTGAACTCCACCAGCTGCTTTTGCATGCCTGACAAACTATGGCGATACAGTCCACAGGGTTCATTTGTATTTTTTCAGCACTTATATAAGTTGTTTGATTTTTCGCCATTTTGTGTGATCTGCTTTCATTACAAAATATCCATGTTAATACATTAATAGTTGCTGAAATATATTAATAGTGGGTAGTTTCTGCAAGCGAAGAGATACATAGACAGCACACACCAACATTGTACAGATGGGTACAAATGACACTGTGTGTGGGTGTGTGCACGTCTGAATGCTTGTTTACGTGTGTGCGGTGCATAGGTTTCGCAGGTGTGTGGTCTGAGCTCATGCCCGGGCCTGTGGTACCATGGTAGAGGTTACATGGCCATCTCATGAACCAAGTGCTTCTGCATGGGGGAAGCAGTCAAGCTGCGGCACCGAAGCCACGTGGGACGTGCAGTGAGGACTTCAGGAAACTTGTGCACATGCACGTTTATCATGGACCAAGAGGAGGTTGGAGGAACATGTATTTAGTTTTGAATGTTAAACCGGTTTCCCCAGAGTGCAGCATGTACGAATCCGATTCGGAGTGAGCTAACCAGATGGGTGCAAAGTTTACTGCATGTGTGAGAATGCAAAGGCAGTCCTGCATATGCAAGGCCTTTGCCAAGTAGATAGCATGGGTTTAAATTTTTAAATGCTCCCACACGGTTTTATTTAGAACATGGCGGTTAAAAAGAAAACATTGCTGTTTGGGCACATTTTATTGCCAATCCCTTCCCATCCCCTCATACCACCTTCCCTTACTCTGATGTAGCCTTCCCCTCCCCTAATGCTGCCCTCCATTTCCCTCATGCTGGCCCCCTCTCCTCAAGCTGCCCCCTCCCTCTCCTCAAGCTGCCTTCTCCTTCCTTCACACTGCCTTCCCTTCCTCTCATACTGCCTTCCCTTCCCCTCACTTCATGCTGCCTTCCCTCCCTCTTGCATTGCCTTCTCCTCCCCTCCCCTTCTCTCATGCTGCCTTCCCTCCCTCACGCTGCCTTCACTCCCCCTACACTGCCTTCCCTTCCCTTCCCCTCTCCTCACATTGATTTCTTCTCCCCTCACGCAGTCTTCTACTCCCCTCATGCTGCCTTCCATTTCCCTCGTGCTGCCTTCCCCTCCTCTCACACCTCACACAAAATGTAATATATATATATATATATATATATATATATATATATATATATATATATATATATATATATATATATATATATATATATATATATATATATATATATATATATATATATATATATATATATATATATATATATATATATATATATATATATATATATATATGTTTGTGCATAAGCCTGGTGTTGGCGCAGTGGTTAGGGCAGTGGCTTGGGATTCAAAAGGTCCTGAGTTCAAGCCCCGTTGGGCCACTGAATTAATACACCAGGGGGTTGACTCAGCCTGTCATCCTTCCGAGGTCGGCGAAATGCGTACCAGTGTACTGGGCCGGTGTATACCCCGGTTAAAATAGGTGTACCATATCCCTGTGTCGTAAGAAGCGACCAGTGTTGCGTCAGGAAGGGCATCCGGCGTAAAACATGTGCCAAATCACTATGCGGATCATACGGATGATCCGCTGTGCCGACCCCTAATGGGAGCAGCCGAAAGAAGAAGATATATGTTTGTGCATGTGTGTATATCTATACTCTATATACATACATATATATATATATATATATATATATATATATATATATATATATATATATATATATATATATATATATATATATACAGTATATGATGTCATAGATGTCAGTATATGACATCATAGATGTATATATGACGTCATAGATGACTGAGGAGCTTGTACAAACGCTGTGTGCAATGCACGCAAGACCAGGTTACTCGGAAAATGGGATTTAATCCTGCGGGATCCCAGCATCATGAGCTGCGGTTTCAGGTGGGATTTCTAAGCAGACCAACTCGTAAAGAGTATTCAGTAATTTGATGAAACGTTTTACACCTCGTTTGGTGAAATTTGCTCGATTTTATAGTGACAATACATGTCGTTCCCTTTCCAAGTCCTCACCTGTGAAAGTGAACCCATCTGCCATCATCACGTTGGTACAACTATCTTAATGAGAATGTGGAACCAATCATTGCTTTTCATTATTTTCAACATACATAATAATTATAACCTATTTGGAGAATAAATTTTTGATTTTGATAAGTGAATCAAAATGTCACAAACCTGATGAAATTATCATGTTTTATAACCATAACAATTGTAACTCCAGTAAGATTATCTGCTGCGTTTATTAAAAATACATTCTTGCGATTTAATTTCCTTTCCTCAACCAGGTTCGAGTTCCTCAAACTTCGATGTTGACCTGCTCACTGCAAGAACTGGAGCACAGAACGAGTTTCCAACTGTTCCATTTAAAAGGTGATGTGGGATGACACAATGTGTGTTTAATGTTCGGAAAGTGGGGTGAAAGGTGAACTTGACACATGAAAAAGCTTTCAGAGTTTGAGCAAAGGGTGGTGGGGGAAAAAAAGTGAAAATGTATAAAGGTGTGGTTCGGTGGCCTGGTTGAGGGTGAGAGGCACAGAGGACGAGGAGAGGTTGAGAAATGGCGAGACGGGAGAGGGTGGAAGAGAGGAAATATATAAAAGCTTGGGTCCAGTGGACTGTTGAGTGTGTAAGAAAGGGGAGGGGGAGAGCAGGAGGAGGAGCGGAGTACAGGAGGGAAGGAGTAGAGCAGGAAAACAGAGGAAATGTACAAAAGACAGAATCGGTGGACTGGGGAGGGAGGATAGGAGAGATGGAGAGAGATGATAGGAGAGGGGGAAAGAGATGGAGAGAGAGAGAAAGAGAGAGAAAGAGAGAGAAAGAGAGAGAAAGAGAGAGAAAGAGAGAGAAAGAGAGAGAAAGAAAGAGAAAGAGAGAGAAAGAGAGAGAAAGAGAAAGAGAGAGAAAGAAAGAGAAAGAGAGAGAAAGAGAGAGAAAGAAAGAGAAAGAGAGAGAAAGAGAGAGAAAGAGAGAGAAAGAGAGAAAGAGAGAAAGAGAGAAAGAGAAAGAAAGAGAGAAAGAGAAAGAGAGAGAAAGAAAGAGAAAGAGAGAGAAAGAGAGAGAAAGAGAGAGAAAGAGAGAGAAAGAGAGAGAAAGAGAGAGAAAGAGAGAGAAAGAAAGAGAAAGAAAGAGAAAGAGAGAGAAAGAAAGAGAAAGAGAGAGAAAGAGAGAAAGAGAGAAAGAGAGAAAGAGAGAAAGAGAGAAAGAGAGAGAGAGAGAGAGAGAGAGAGAGAGAGAGAGAGAGAGAGAGAGAGAGAGAGAGAGAGAGAGAGAGAGAGAGAGAGAGAGAGAGAGAGAGAGAGAGAGAGAGAGAGAACAGAGAGAACAGAGAGAACAGAGGCAATGGATAAAGGCTGAATTCGGTGGACTACATGGATGGGTGTTTCAAAAAGATTGATACAACTTTGACTTCCTGCCATTTGTTTGTTTTTTTGACCAATATCATTTTGCTTTTCAGAGTATGGTGGTGTTATCGTGGTATTTGTTTGTTGGGATTTCTAGCTCCATAGCTCAATTATGCCATTGATAGTGAAGTCGAAGCCAAAAGTGGTGGCTCTGTGGTATGAGACTAAATCATGTAGACACCCGCTGGAGGTTCTGCCATGAATACGACTTCAGAAAACATGATGGACCCACAAATTGTGCCTTTCAATGTATTGTGAAACATTTTGAGCACAAGGGTACAGTGCACAACCAGAGCAAGGGCAGCAGTGGCAGGCCAAAATCAGTAACCAAGAGCTAAGCCAACATCGACATCATGCAGGATTCTGCAGTGAACAGTCACAAAAAGTCCAACCACCGGCACTCCCGGGAGCTAGGCATCAAACCAACATCAATCTGGTGTATCCTCACTGAAGAACTGAAGCATAATAATGCATAATCTCTATTAGGCATAAACTGAGTCAATGACATGAGAAGAAGACTTGATGTGTGCAATTTGGCTCAGTGATAGGATGGAGTGATACCCAAACTGGATCAACCTGATCTGGTTCAGTGATAAAGCCCATTTACACTTGAACGGTGCCAACAACAACCACAACATTCTCTGGGGGACAGAACCACCTGACAAGATCACTGATAGGTACCTGGAAGGGCCTAAGGTCACATGCTTATGTGCCTTCAATGCCAGATGGGGAAGCTAGGGCCTTACTGGTTTCAGAATGACAACAGCAGGACGGTGATGATCAATGGTGAGTGCTACTTGGCCATGCTCCCGATTTTCCATAATGATTTAGCCCAAAAGGTCACCCCAAACCAGCTCAGCATGACCTGGTTTATGCAGAATGGTGGACCCCTGCATACAGCTGGTGACACCATCACTTTCCTGTGGCAGCTCTTCAGAAACTGCCTCATTTCCCTGGATTCCACACATGACTGAGCACCCCATACCCTAGATTTAAACCGTCTGGACTACTGGTTCTGGGGGGCTGCCAAGGGCTCTGCCCACACCAACCGCCCTGCCACACTGGATGTTCTGAAGCAGCCAGACTACCTCCAGGCAGTGCCACATGAGACCTACAGGAAAGTTGGACAGAACTTTGGAGCCAGGATCAATGCCTGTCTGAACCGCAGAGGGGCACACATCGAGAACGTCAATTGCAAGGATTTTGTGTAAATGCCAATTTCTGACCTTTGGCTCTCACTAACTCAAACAGTGACTTACCGCAATCGCAGTCAGTGGTAGAAAATTCCATATCATGAGCTTTCAAGAAATGTTTGGTTTACGTTCCTGAGGTTTCTGTTTCTTTGTAAATAAACATTTGAAGTTGCATCAGTCTTTTTGATACATCCTGTATGTGGATGGGGCAGAGGGGGAGCGGATAGGAGTGGGTGGGAAATAGAGGAGGGAGGGAGAAAGGAAACAGGGAGAGGGAGAAAGGAAACAGGGAGAGGGAGAAAGGGTGGAAATTCTGCTTAGTTTTTGCATTAATATCCTTTTGGAACTATTTCCTTGAGTTTGAGCTTTTATCTGGTATAGAATAAAATGTAGGGAAATTTTGCAATGGACAGGTGGATGATGAACTGCGCTTTGAATCACGCATCACATATTGATTGTGAAACATCATTTTCTTTACCAAACCAATGAACACTTTACAATTCGGATTTGGTTTTTGGGGGATGATTTCCATTTGATAAAATTAGTGTGTACAAAAAAATAACTAATTTCATTTCATTTTAACACAAACAAAGCAGTTACTCGAGGATAGTCGTAATATTTATTGGCTTTTTCAATGGAAGATTTGTTGAAATATCTACAGCCTCCTCAATCCCTCCTCCGAACTCCAAGTCCTCAACCCCCTCTCGCAACACCAGGTCCACAACCCTCCCAACCCCGAGTCTGCATAATAGTGACCAACCGTTAACGCTGCTAAAGTTTATTGGTGAAGTAAATGGATGAAAACACAATTATACATTGGACAAAATTGACTGAATAGTTAGTGGATATATTTTATTTTTTACTTGTGGTAGGTGTGCGAAGCAGTGACTCTGAGCTGATACACTACCCGTGTACCCCATGAAAATGCACATAACTCAAAATTGCATGAATATCGATATTTACAAACCTCCGCATGCACTGTCCGGACTCAAGAGCTCTTAAATGAGGTGTCGTACAGCACTACATGTGTGATGGTTATGGTCTTTACCCCGTTCAGACGCAATCACGTTTGCATTTAGAGAGTTATATCAGGTACCGTGTGTATGTGTGTGTGTATATATATATATATATATATATATATATATATATATATATATATATATATATATATATATATATATATACATATATATATATATATATAATTAATGTTGTTCTCCAACCTAAGATGACATTGTTGTGACATCACCGCCAAAACACACAAACTATCTGCGGCTCCTGGAATCTTGCAGCGTTAATTACCCAAGGTGTAATTTCAGATGCTGTCACTAGTTCTGGAAAATGCAGTTACTGACATGTTTCGCCCTTGTTAGGGCATCATCAGGGCAACATAGCAAGCCTGACAGGCTGAGTCAACCCACCTGGTGGTATTTCAATGGCCTGACCATGGCCCAAACTCAAGAACCTGAGATCTTAAGCCAGCCACCTTAACCGTTCAGCCAACCCAGGCTTATTACACAGTATATACAGTATATATTACCGACACTTTTAACCAGTATATTATGTTTCTTCGTGTTCATTAAATTTTCATCATGAACAATAACAACAACAATCTTGCATATTTCCTTGACCTTTAATTGACCGCTACCATGAACATCTTAATGGCTAAGATAATTTTAAAAATACTGAAATGCTCCAACCAGAGGCTTGGAATACCATTGAGGTTAATAAAACCACAGCCACCCACCTGGCAGACGAAGTTCGTAATTAAAGGACAAACTTCAGGGAGGAAAGGTGGGGGGGCGGGGGGGAGGAAGAAAAAATGTAATAAAAGGAACAACACCCTTGAGTCCGCCATACATCGAGGCTTACTGCCGCTGCTGGAACCCTTCCCAGTTGAACATTTATAGCATGGTGATGGCATAACAAGCGTCTGCAGCTCGCCCATGTCTTACAAAGCACCGGCCCTTTGAGCACGGCCTGCTAAATGTCCTATAACCACCCGGGGGCTGTAATATCCGTGTGTATTTATGTTCTGCTCAGGGTAAATAGGCTGCCAAGGCTCTGTGTTTGTGGAGTACATATTAATCCTGCCCGTGGCTTTTCCGTCCAAAAGCGCTGGGCTCAATCGACATAGAATGTGCTCTTGTTGGCACCAACATTAGGGTTGAGGCCCTGCATGTTTCAAATACCTACAAATGGCGAGTGCACTGCCAACACAAATCTCACGCACGGGCCGTAAATGGGTAGCGAGCGGCCTGAATACGGCCTACGGAAATCCTACACATCACCCAATATGGCCTACATGTCGACCACTGCACATAGTATGATATCGCATTCATTCTAGCATGATAACGTCTTCAGACATGGGCAGAACCTTAATATGTCTTTCATAAGTCACACCACGGGATCTTTCAAAAGTCGTTCAGATGACGCACCACAATCCCACACAGAGCTCCAATGCCAGCTGCTCATGTCCCCATTAGAATCCCAACACAGAACTAAAATATAACCTGCATATTCACATTAAAATCTCATATCGTTCACAGGCAACCTGTACGTGTCCTCTTAGAAACCCCACACGGGCCAAATCTACCCTGCTTGCCCTCATTGGAATCCCAAACACGGCTCAAATGAACGCTGTACATCCTCATTAGAATACAGTATAGCTCACATACAATGTTAACATGGCTCCAAAAGAATCCCATACCGCTCATGTACAATACCACACAAATTCTCACAAAGACTGAACACAGCTTGTGTACATTGTTGTCTGCACTGATTATACGGTTGTGTTTCTAGCCTTAGATTTGTTGGGGCAAATGATTTGCCTAAAAATATAAACCTTTTAAATTGATTGTGCTGGGAATCTTGAGGGGACTGCATCGAGATCTCAACAGCTCGTCAAACCTTCCAAACGAGTGGCATAACAGCCACTTACCATATTGCAGATTTTAATATTCCAAAGTAAATGGAATTGTACTGAAAGCAATGCAATAATACCTCACAAAATAGAATTACCATGGAGAACAGGCCTGTTTACTGAATCGTGGGCAGGCAGGATAGCTCAGATATAGCAGAGTGTTCCATCAGATATAGCAGTGCGACCCATCAGGTATAGCAGAGTGTTCCATCAGATATAACAGTGTGACCCATCAGATATAGCAGAGTGTTCCATCAGATATAGCAGTGCGACCCATCAGACATAGCAGAGTGTTCCATCAGATATAGCAGTGTGACCCATCAGATATAGCAGTGTGACCCATCAGATATAGCAGTGTGACCCATCAGATATAGCAGTGTGACCCATCAGATATAGCAGAGTGTTCCATCAGATATAGCAGAGTGTTCCATCAGATATAGCAGTGTGACCCATCAGATATAGCAGTGTGACCCATTAGATATAGCAGTGTGACCCATCAGATATAGCAGTGTGACCCATCAGATGTAGCAGAGTGTTCCATCAGATATAGCAGTGCGACCCATCAGACATAGCAGAGTGTTCCATCAGATATAGCAGTGTGACCCATCAGATATAGCAGTGTGACCCATCAGATATAGCAGTGTGACCCATCAGATATAGCAGTGTGACCCATCAGATATAGCAGAGTGTTCCATCAGATATAGCAGAGTGTTCCATCAGATATAGCAGTGTGACCCATCAGATATAGCAGTGTGACCCATCAGATATAGCAGTGTGACCCATCAGATATAGCAGTGTGACCCATCAGATATAGCAGAGTGTTCCATCAGATATAGCAGAGTGTTCCATCAGATATAGCAGTGTGACCCATCAGATATAGCAGAGTGTTCCATCAGATATAGCAGAGTGTTCCATCAGATATAGCAGTGTGACCCATCAGATATAGCAGAGTGTTCCATCAGAAATAGCATTGTGACCCATCAGATATCGCAGTGCGACCCATCAGATATAGCAGAGTGTTCCATCAGAAATAGCATTGTGACCCATCAGATATAGCAGTGTGACCCATCAGATATAGCAGTGTGACCCATCAGATATAGCAGTGTGACCCATCAGATGTAGCAGAGTGTTCCATCAGATATAGCAGTGCGACCCATCAGACATAGCAGAGTGTTCCATCAGATATAGCAGTGTGACCCATCAGATATAGCAGTGTGACCCATCAGATATAGCAGTGTGACCCATCAGATATAGCAGTGTGACCCATCAGATATAGCAGAGTGTTCCATCAGATATAGCAGAGTGTTCCATCAGATATAGCAGTGTGACCCATCAGATATAGCAGTGTGACCCATCAGATATAGCAGTGTGACCCATCAGATATAGCAGTGTGACCCATCAGATATAGCAGAGTGTTCCATCAGATATAGCAGAGTGTTCCATCAGATATAGCAGTGTGACCCATCAGATATAGCAGAGTGTTCCATCAGATATAGCAGAGTGTTCCATCAGATATAGCAGTGTGACCCATCAGATATAGCAGAGTGTTCCATCAGAAATAGCATTGTGACCCATCAGATATCGCAGTGCGACCCATCAGATATAGCAGAGTGTTCCATCAGATATAGCAGTGTGACCCATCAGATATAGCAGAGTGTTCCATCAGATATAGCAGTGTGACCCATCAGATATAGCAGTGTGACCCATCACATATAGCAGAGTGTTCCATCAGATATAGCAGAGTGACCCATCAGATATAGCAGAGTGTTCCATCAGATATAGCAGAGTGTTCCATCAGATATGGCAGAGTGACCCATCAGATATGGCAGAGTGTTCCATCAGATATAGCAGTGTGACTCATCAGATATAGCAAAGTGTTCCATCAGATATAGCAGTGTTCCATCAGATATAGCAGAGTGACCCGACAATAAGCTGCCTGATTGATGATTCCCAGGCAGGGTGTTCCATCACCAAGTGTGTTGGCATGGATAGACTTTACGGCAGGTATGCCTTTTACCAGCATTAGCTGATGGATGATGGATGATAAATATCTCACAATGTCTTTTGCAAAAAGGAGGCGATTGTTTTCTTGTACGCTGAATTAATTATCTTGCCCAAATGGATAACACCGTGGAATGGAGTGGCAACTTGTCCAGGATTGCTTCTCATCCACAAACATTCTTGACTTGTCGTGTTCGGCCCAATCTTCTCTGTGAAGAGTTACGAGCTCTTCATCCTTGATTATAATACCAAAGCACGTAACAATTAGAGAGTTCACAGAACACGATACCCTGCGGAGTGTTCAACTATTACAGCAGAGCCTTGCCGTTCGTGAGGGTTACATTCTTGAAAATCCCATGAACAAGCAAATCTGTGATGCACAAACTTCGGGGGTAATGGGGAAAATAGGGTTAGGGACTTCAATTTTAAAAGTTGTCAAAAATGCACCCTTAATTAACCTTTTTGTTTATTGTTTTGTGCTATTTATTTTCATGAATAGAAAAGTTGTTTAGAACTTAAAATAAAATTTATTTTCTTGAGTTATTAAGATTATGAAACGTATCTTTAATAATGATGATGATAAACTTGATCCAATAATGCGATCGCGATGTTCATGATGGTGACGATAAAGATTAGTTGATAGACATGATGGTGATGGAGAGTTTGAGCGGGTTATTGTCTTGACGGCTCTTGTTAATTAGGTGAATAAATGTGGAAAATAATTTGCCAAGCTGCGATTTTTCAAGTGCATTGACCACAATCTGCCAACCTTGCCTCAAAAATTAATCACGATGGAGTGAATCTGCGAAGGGGAAACACATGGATGGCAAGGCCCTCTCGTTCTTAAATCTTAATAAAACAATGGTTTTAAAGATTGCTTCAAAAAAAATCTGGAAGTTTAGCACTAATGAAGCAGTTTTATTCACCAACCACCCTTCTCCACTGTAATCAGAGCCGGATTAAGCCTCGGCTGGCCCTCAGGCACATTTTTAAATTTTAGAGAATGGCCTGAAAATTTTAAATTAGATCTCGGGCTCATGGAAATGGACCCCAGACAAAAGATGAACTGATTCAAGAACAAAATATTGAATACAAAACAAGAACAAAATATTGAATACAAAAAAAGACAAATATTTAATGTAAAAATAATTTTTGGCCCGAATTTTTGGCTGGCCCTTAGGCACATGCCTTGTCTGCCTAATGGTTAATCCAGCACTGACTGTAATAAGATGACATCGAGTCTCAATTTAGGTCTTAGGAGATGGAAGCTTTATTGATCACAAGAGAACACAGCGTCAATCAGCATCGTACATAACCAGATTGGCGGCCTCTTCTTAACCCCGATATGCACACTCTCATGTGCCATGCCCTCTCGTGCTACATATCGATATGTAGCATGCTTTTTGGGAGTATGATGAAAGCGATTTATGTTCAACAGTCTTCAAGTGTGTACTTCAATTTAAATAAAGGTTTAAAGGCATAAAAATAAATAAATTCTGGGTTTTACCGCCATTTTCCCCAGTGTCTATTAAATCATCCTATCTACTACGTCACATTAGTTCTTCATGCCCGTTGTTTGTGTCCTTTATAACATCATTTAAAGTTTCCTGCTTAGAATGTTTTTCAATTTTGTTTGACTGCCAGGCAGATAGAGTAAAAAATATTATCTCACTCCTCTCTGTGTAATGTGAGATCGGGGACAAAGTCAGAGCCAAGATGCAGTAAAATGGCAGACTTGTCTTCCTATTCATGTTACAATTTGTCCTCAAAATGTAACATTCAATTCAAATAAGTTGTTCATCGATCATAAACTGATCAGACGGATGGACGACGGACATCAACCACTTGCTTAACCCCGCATTTCACTTTGCATGCATGGGGTAATTAATGTTCAATGAGGTGCATTATTAATTTTCACCAACCATCATCTTGAACTTATTCACTTAAACACTCCCAATCTTCCCCAGCTATTTGAAGCTGAAACACTCCCAATCTTCCCCAGCTATTTGAAGCTGAGGGGTCCAGTTGAGCCTGGTAAATACTTAGAGGTGGGGCATCCCTGGTAAGTCCAAGTCTCGTTGAGCCTGGTAAATACTTAGATTGGGGGCATCCATGGTAAGTCCAAGTCTAGTTAAGCCTGGTAAATACTTAGATTGGGGGCATCCATGGTAAGTCCAAGTGTTGTCCTGTTTCAGCATGATGAATGTTAAGACAGCTCATTAGTTAGCTCACTCCGCACTAGGTGGGGTGATGGAAGTTTTTCTTACTTTGAAGTGGAATCCAAATGTAAAATGACCATTCTATTTTTGTGCCAGAATTTGTGTCTGCTTCTCAAAGCACACTTTTCCTTGGCTGTCCAGTCTACATTTAGGTTGTGAGCATAAAGATTCCATTGTATCTCCTGGAAGAGTAATTCCTCATCTGTGGGCAATGTGGCTGAATTATCTGCTCAGATATTTAAAGGGATCGAGGTAAGTTATTAACACAGTTATTTCTACATCGTTATATTGAGATAATAGTAACAACATGGTTGGTCATCATAAGGTAAACAAATTGATGGATACATTTTTGCTTGTGCACAGACATGGTGGACCTAATGTCAGCCACCAGTATATAACTACAAATGTACCCCTGAAGTTAAATATGTTTTATCCTTTTTTTTGTACGAATAACGAATATTCGTGCTGAAAACTTGACACACCAAAATGATAACATGTTGGGATGCGAAAAAAGATCAGAATTTACTGGCAGGAAGTTTACATCTGAGGTTGCAGTGTAAAATACTTCTTTTCAAAAATCCATCAGCCCCCGTTTCAGCTGAAGTCCAACGGGGGCTAATAATGGCCAAAGAGTCATTTGCATTGTTCCTTTCCCTTCTATAATTCCATCCCATAATCCTTCGGGTCCTTCCATCCCATATTTTGTAATGCCATTGCATATTGATCTCGTAACATGAGTCCATGCCAGACTCCTTGGGTTTATTCTATCCCATTCTCATAAACACCATTCCATGCCATATTCCTTAATGACATTGCATCCCATACTTATTAGGATCCTTTCTTCCCATATTTTGTCATGTCATGCTATCTCATACTTCTTAACATCATTCATGCCATACTATGGGTCATTCCATCCCACATTCCTTAATGTCAATGCCAACGCATTCTGGTCATTCCATCCCATATTCCTTAGGGTCATTCCATCTCGAACTCCTTCATGCCAATGCCAATGCCTGATGGCCAGCCCAACTTGGCAGAACAATGTATGCATTGTATGAAGAAAATAAATATCAGGTGTTGATCAATACACTTTTTGAAACGTGTCAGAGGCTCACGCAGGAGTTTGTATATAAATTACGTGCAGGACAAGGACACCGGTAGATATCAATGTAGTTTTGCACACACGAAGAGACAATGGACAAACACGTAGCATATGGGATTTGCTCCTGGGCTCCCTGCATTATGAGCCAAGGGTTCAGAGAGGAAGACTAATCGACAAATGCAATTTGTAATCGCGTCAGGCAATGGATATGTTTGATCACACGATGTTGCAGGAGGAAAGGATAAAAGCACCTGTAAAGTCATAGCAATTTAACGTCTGTGGTGCAAGAGTGCTCACGAGCCACCCGGGCGCTCTCAACAAGGTGAGTGCACCCAGAGCCGTATATCACAGTGAGAGAGGCCATGCGGTGTTGTGGTGGCAGGACACCACACACTCTGGCTGATTTATCCTTAATAGCCTGAGGAATGGCACACTTCACATGAGGAAAGGGCATGAGTATCTGTTTCATCATTGCGGACGTCTGGGGGTTAACAAGCTGGTGCACAGTATTGAAGTCAAAAATAAAATCAAAAACAAGCGGACAGTAATGAAACGGATGGGTTCAAAAGGAAAGGCCGTGAAATGGGTGAGGCGATAACATCTAGCAGAACGAAAGAGCTCTTCCTTAATGCCCTCCCAGGACCACTGCTGCATTTGCGGCACAAACATCCATGACCTGCGGGATGTTCTTTTTCATGACTAAGTTACTAGCGAGGAAAGAAAAATCAAATGTAGTTTCAAAATTAGCCATCGTTTTCTTGACTCAAACCATTTTGTTCCATTTTTGGTGAAACATTATTTATTTGACCAACATTTGCTTGGTCTTCTTATCTTGACAAAGTGGCCTTCATTGTCAGATGGTATCTACTTCCTGAGGCCATTTGTTGATGTCTCATAAAGAAAGAAGAGAGAGAGAGAGTGATAGGTTTCTTAACCCCAAATCATCAGGCTATTGACTAATCGGTACTACAAAAAGTTCACCTATTCCCCTTGGCCATTGCAGCCATACTTTAACCTCACTGTATGCAGGTATATTTTGTGCATACTTTTCCTCATTTCATTGGTACACACTTTTATGCATAAGCTTCCCTAAAAATTCCAGAAATTCCTTTATTCCAAAAAGCTTTAACCCACCAAGTCACCATAAGGAATGATGAAATGACCGTAAACCAGAGTTATAAGGGAAATGTGAAGATTGACGAGAACGTTACAGACGGAGAGGTGATGAGATGTACAGCATTGAGTGTTTTGGGAACTCTAATGTCCCTCGAGCAGATGGGCCCAGAGGCTAAGCCCTCCTTTTTGGACGACGAAGCACAATATGTCACGGAGTTAGTGGAAAGTACGTAAAATATGACTCTTTGCCGGCAGTCATCAAGATGTCAGTCGAGCATGCAACAACGTTGCCTTTGCTTCCCATCCGAAATCTTTCAACTCTGGATTGATGACTCATAACTCGAATTGAGAAAGAAAACTGAATTCGACTGTGCATCATAAATTTGTATGGAAGACACACAAGCCACGACCCACATTGTTTGTGGACAGTGAATGCATCGACGACGCAAGAATCCAAATTGACAGACAATGAATTTAATAGAAAAATGATGAGAATTAACGGTTTTGGATTTCTTGTTTGCAGGTGGCATCATTAGCGCCGGGTTATTTGAAAGCAATTAAGCCTTTCGAAATAGATATGCCATTACGAATCACTTTAATTGAAGATGCTTGTGCAACCCCTGTGGAGCAGGTGGAAGCAGTTGCTGACAATCCTGCATAATGGGAATTGTCCACAGGAAGCTGTTGTTTGGCAGAAAGTCGTTGCTCTGACGTCGAATGAGCTGGATGGTTTTAGAAAAGCTCAGTTTTTCATGATTGTTTTTTATCATCATTGTGACACTCCTCTGTAAGGGAAATGCATTGATGGATTGCACCGCACTGTGGATTTTCATGACGTCGTTCGACTCACGGAGTTACTCAACATCGATTGCTTCCATCTTTCCTCCATTCACCTGTCAAATAGCTTAGAACACCTTATCAGCCATTATTTTTTTTGATTATCAGATATACAAAGTTTCTCAACCAAAGTAAATTGTTAATTTTCCATTTGTGGAATGACGAATGACTCAATGTTGAAGCGTGTGGATTTTTGTGCCACTTTCCAGTGTGGTCCGTCCGTGCACACCCAACGACTTAACAAACCATCCACGAGTTACTCATCGACTCTGTGCTCTCGAGGTATAATGACTTGTCATTCATCCTCTGCAAAGTTCATTAGCCATTGTGGATGGAACATGACAAAAAAAAATTTTTTTAAATATATAAATATATATTATTTGGTAATAACATTTTTTTGAACACTTAAAATAAAAAAAAAGAATGCCACTTTGGCCTTTGTGATGAACCATTGGTGAACTTTCATTGTTGGCATTTCAGGATTTGAGGGCACCTGGAATAAATTTCAACTTCACCGATGTCTTCCTTGGGCATGGAGAAGTGTTGCATCTTGAAGTTTGCTGCTCTTCAGAGAATACCCTTTTATGCTTGAATTTCATCGTGAAAGTTAATAATTCCGATGGTTTGTAAACTTCAATCAAGATAATTAATTCCTGCATCCTGACTGCATTCCAAATCATCTTTCAAGCTGCCTGATACTACGCAGCCATTGTCCTGGTGAGGAAAACTTATTTTATACCTCAAATGGATCCACAAGACTTGTCTGCAACCAGTTGATCAAAGCTCGTATGAGAGGTGCAATCAGTATACACCTGGCTTGAGATTTATAGAAAGCAATGATGGATATTGCTGAAACAATCCTTTTTCTAAAGCAAGTCCTTTTACAGCGACTTAAACCGAATTGCATTCATCGATCCTTTGTATGTATTATTAAAGTTTCAACTGAACAATCACCTTTAATACAAGGCGTCCGTAAAGTCCTTGTGCAGCTTTGAGCTTTTATAACTGTTCACGTACACATGAAAAAGATAAACTATAATTGGCAAATTAAAGCATAATTCATCAAGTGTTGTCAATGTTAATGTTGTTGTTAAATCCACAATTCCTCTGTGTTTCTTGACGAGTTGACATTTTCTGATGAAGCAAGTTCTACATCAGTAGTGGCAAAGTCAACCACCACAATTACAGCATTTGTTTCCCAAACTATGACAGTTTAATCTTTGACATATCATCTTGTACCAACAACACTAGGCTCCCTGACATGATCTTCCGAATGTGTGATGGTTCTTGAATGATGTCTTCCCAGCCCAGTGGATCGGTAGACGTGGGACCAATTACTTGGCCACGTCGTTCGCCTGACCTGTCCCCATTGTATTTTATGGAGCTATGTAGAACTATTGTTTACTCATCAAAAGTATATTCTTTGGATGAACTTAGGGATAGGATCACAAATGCAATTCATGAAATTACTCAGCATTAACTGGAGAACATTTTCAACAAATTAGAAAATCGGATTCAATGATGTATTATGAAATATGGCGATTATGTTGAAGCCTAGAAATTTGAACTATATTGAGTGAAAACCTGATGAAATGGAACAACACTCGGTAGAGCGCATACCTCCGCCAGGCTGAACAGTTTACATATTATATCCCACTGATAGGCCGCATCTCAATCCGGACCTGAACCAAAATCGAATCGGTTTGTTCTTGTCACCTCACCAAATCACCCAACAAGTTTCGTCCAAATCCATCGATAACTTTTTTAAGATATCGTGGTATATCTATCGTTTTTGGCCCAATCTCTCAATGATGAAGAATCACTGTGTGAAATGAAAACACTCTTGTCCTCTGATCCAGATCTTCACCAAAATCGAACCAATTCGTCCTTGTCACACTCCCAACCTGTCCACCAAGTTTCGTCCCAGTCTGTCCGTAACTTTTTCAGTTCATCTGATCACAGACAGAACAGACAAACAGTTATGAAAACATAACCTCCATCCACCTTTAGTGGAAGAGGTAATTATGCTTTCATGTCCACCATTTATAGTGTTTCTATCAAGTGTACCTCAAAAGTTATAAAAGTTCAAAGTTGCACAAGGATTTTATGGACATCCTAATATTATCACATGTATTAACGTTTGGTAATAATACACTCATAACCACCTCGAGTTTGATTTTCATTGCATGCACATTTAAACTTTATTGTACAGATTTTTTGTCCATTACTCGTCCACAACCTATATTATGATTTCTGATTGTCTGTAATTTTCTGTTTTGGCTCGATTCATGACCATTATTCTCGGTCTCATTTATCCTATCCAGAGAAAGAAGCCAGCTAGTTCCATATGGTGGTGTTGGTGCTTCACCAAACACAATCGCTCCTAATTTAAGTCATCGATAGAGAAGAGCACTTCATTGGACATTTTGAGCACAAGACCACCGTGTCAAAAGGTCACTGTTAAATGCTTTTAAAGTACGTCTCCGGTGCGCAGCCGCATGCTGTGTGCCATCCTGCGTACCCATCAATTATTTAGGAGCAAGCAGTTTGGTGGTACGGCCAATCGATGTGACGAGGACAATCCACCCCAATATGCATCTGGTTCATGTTGAGCCCTTGGGGGGGGGGGGGGGGGAGATTGCCAATGCTTTTGAAATTTGGTGGGAGATTCATATCAAAGGCAATAACGATAATTACTAAACTAATTATTACTATTATTATTATTATTATTATTATTATTAAGATTTTACTATCGGAAAGAAATTCAGGATAATAACTATGCATTGTCATCAAAACAAATTCAGTAATTGAATAAGTAAAATTAAGAAACACAAAATGCATTATTATTTTAAGCTGATTGGTTATTGTATTGAGATCAGGCCAGGGTTAAAAAGAATCCATCTTTAGAAGCAGTCCTGCAAAGGCTCAGGTGGTCAAGCTGATGCCTGTGAAGGAACTGAATTCAGCTTTAGAAAGAACGATGAAGTTGTTCTTTTACAGTCGCAATTATTTCCACCTTTATGTGGGATCATCCAGGGAAAGTTTGACCCAAGTCTTTCACGTACCAGCTGGCCAGCCTGATATTCGACTAAGTAGGTTAGAGCTGGAATTTGTAATTTAGCCCAGGGTTGTTGCTCACCCTTACTCTTCAAGAAGGACATCTTCATGAAGGTAACGTTAATGTCCACCAAATAATGTTAGCAGATGTGAAGCCCAAGTTAACAGTCATCAGAGGGGCGACGTGCACATGATGTTGCCTCGCCCTCCATGCGAAAGACCAAGACGAGAGTTTCTAGCTGGGCCATGATTCGAACCCAAGCAAGTGCACATCCCTCTCGGTCAGCCAAATAACGATTAACAAAACTGTGAAATCCTTTTTTTTCAAAATTCTCAGCTATTCCGTCAAAGTTTATCAACTTCATACCTATTTTATGTCTGTAGTGAATGAGAAAGACAGGGTAATATGGATCCGTGGGTAATATCTAAACCTTTGGGGAATATCTTGACCCTTTGATAATATGGACTCCAAGAAATTGTGATCAGAGAACATGATGTGTAGGTATTTCTTACAAGACCTTTAATATTGAGGGTCGGTGAATGATGGGTATTCCCCGGCAGATTAAATAGTCATCGACACACATTGTATGCTTCGTATTGGCTTGATGGTTTGGGTGGTGGGCTTGGGATCCCAGAATCCTGAGTTCAATTCACCCTTGGCTGTTGAATTAATACCAGGTGGGGTTGACTCTGCCTGTCATCCTTCTGAGGTCGGCAAAATGAGAACCAGCTTGCTGGTGTCCTGTGTCAGAGTGGCGACCTGTCCAGGATTGTGCCCAATAGCCAAGGAGACTGCTTAGGCAGCACCAACACTCTGCACAGAGTATGGTCTCAATGGATGGATGAACACACATTGTCCATCTATCACATTTTTGGGGTTAAATTTAGAAAATTAGTCAAGTGGTTCTAGTTTTACTTTTTCATCCAAAATACATGATTGAGTTTTCAAATGAATGGAAAAAAATAGCTTTATCACAGTTCACGTTCCAAACTGAACCTTGTGGCTTCAATTCTTGACCAGTTATACTGCTCACCATCATTCATCTCTGGTCAGTATGTACCCTCTACAATACATATTTTAAAAGTATTTCTGGCTCATTCAGGATATTTTCTCCTGCTGCAAACATTCAATCAAGGGTATGAGTTGCTGAATGAATAATATATCAACATATATAGCCAATATATCCCAGGGCAGGTTGAAATGAGGAAAGTCATTATGGGGTTCATTTTTCCTCCATTCTCCAATAATTGTGAATTGGGTTTTGTTTTTTTTTGCTCATTTTCTTATGATTGAATGACTGCCATCCCAAGAATTTTCAATCCATCTATATCTTGCCCTTGAGCTGCTGCAGTGCTATGCAGCCTGGAGAAAGCTATATCTCTCATAGCGATCAAGTAACATCATCCCTCGTCATTGAAATCTTCAGGTGTGACATCATGCTGGTAAGCCTTGAGTATGCAGCCCCACAAATATTACAGGGTGGTGGTGGCTAGAATCTTCACTGGGAGGGTGTGTTTAATATGTCCAGTGGGAAGCTGCTCCGTTTCATCAAAACAGCGCGAGCCACTGAAGGATGTATTCCTTAATTCCTTCACATAAAATCCTTCCTTAAACCTGAGATCAGGTTATTTTGGCTAGAAACAAAAAAAATGTCAGGCATTTCATCTGCTGGGATTACCTTTCAGCATAAACCCTTCATTCAGTTGTCAATGCTACCCTCATCATGCCCTCATCAAACCCTGGAGAACTCTTAACTGGGCATGAACTCCATAACGGCTTGTTTTCATCCTTGTGCTTGAGACAATTCGGGGTTCCATCCATCCATCCAATGGGACCATACTGTGTGCAGAGCATTGGTGCTGCCTAAGCAGTCTCCTTGGCTATTGGACACAATCCTGTACAGGTCGCCACTCCAACACAGTATAGCAGCATGCAGGCACTCATTTTGCTGACCTCGGAAGGAAGACAGGCAGAGTCAACCCCACCTGGTATTAATTAAACGGCTGAGTGAGATTTGAACTCAGAATCATAAGATCCCAAGCCCACCACCCTCACTATTAAGCCAATACCAGGCATAATACTGTGTTGCCTTGAGCCAAAGCTCCTTCAGCACAAACGGTGACCTGCAACGGATGGGTCTTCCTGTCAACTCCATCCACTGACTTCCAAACTGGTGCAGTCAGGCCAGGAATGGTTTGACGGAGTGGCCTTATTTCCTGGTCTCCAGAATTGCCTCCCTGGAGCTAATACATCACAGGAAGATTCCAGAGACAGCACTTCTCGCAAGTCACCCCAAAACTCCTCAATCCTGCAGAAAGCACTTGTATCTGTCCCTGGGTAGCATAAGATAAAACTTCCTGCAAAGCAAATGCTGAGATTGCAACTAAATTATCTCCTTCAGCCTCTAACTACAGCATTGAGTTCACCCCCAAACATGTAATAGTGGATTATATACTCACCATGTAAAGATGGTGGCTCTCTTAACGACATTCGGGATGGAAATTAAAACCCCTGCAGCATATCAGGTTGGACCACACTAGAAACTGTGTTGTTATTCACCACCTGCACAGCTCTGGCTGAAGGTTACTTCTTCCAAGGCACTGCAGACAATTTACTTTTACAATCCTGTCCTTTGGTTCTGTGTGATAAGGAAATGCAATATACAGTCAATCACAGTGAAAGAAATCTGTAGTCTTGTCTTAGCATTTTCCGATTCGGGGGTGCATTAAAAGTCTGTAAACAAATACTTTTGTGGGGAGGGGGAGGGGGTGTTGACTGCAGTAAGTTGAGTGGTAAATAAACCCCAACAACTTTTTTACCTTTTAACAAGACCCTCTCACAGACATCACAATCACTACACATGAAGTGAATCACCCATCCATACTCAAGCTACCAACAGTCCTGCCATTATTCATGCACCAACTATCCCAATAGCTGAAAGGTAGCTAATTCCAGTATAAACCTATCGACTGTTTCTGCCACCACCACCTTTCCAGAGATAAATTTCTGTCCATTAACTGTGGTTGTTTCATATGTAACCTGTGGCTGCTGGTTGCATCATTTCTGGAAGCAGAGCTGTGCTGCTGATGAAGCTCCTCTGTTACCAGGAAGCTAGTACTCATTGTTCCAACCTCAGAAGGGTAACAGGCTAAGTCAACCCACCTGGTGTTATTTCAACGGTAGGACAGTGGCTCAAACTCAAGATACTAAGACCTCAAGACAGCCAACTTAACAGTTAAGCCAACACCAGACTTACCATCCAATGGCTACTCCATCTTATAATAATAATAATAGTAATCATAATAATAACTACAATGATACTCAGTAGAGCGCATACCTCTGCCAGGCTGAACAGTTTACGTTTTGTATCCCACTGATAGGCCGCATCTGGATCCCGACCTGACCAAAAATCGAATTGGCTTGTTGTTGTCTCCTACCCAACTCCTCCACCCAGTTTTGTTCGAATCCGTCCACAACTTTTTGACATATCGTGCTATGTATCGTTTGTGGCCTGATCTTTCAATGGTGAAGAATCACTTAAAAAATTATCAGACCCGGATTCGAATGTTCACCAAAATCGAACCAATTCGTCATTGTCAGACAACAAACCTGTACACCAAGTGTTGTCCGAATCCACCCATAACTTTTTGAAATATCATGTTATACTGTATATCATTTTTAGCCCTATATAGAGCAGCTGTTCGTATGAAAAAATATCTTCCACAAGTCACGTGCAAGACCTGCTTCCACAATCGCAAACCTGTGCTTCACATTTTTATGGTTTTTCACGGGTGCAGAAAATTTTTTTTAGCCACGCTAAAAGCAAGCTGTGCGGCCTGTCCCACTATTCACACTATAAACCTAGCTTCACAACATGTCACACCATTCACACTATAAACCGAGTTGCATGGAATGTCACACCATTCACACTATAAACCGAGCTGCATGGCATATCCAACCATTTGCACTATAAATACACTCCGACGTATCTACCAGCTGCTGCGTAAGACGTCATCACCCATGAATTACACAATTAAAATGCTTCACCGCATCTGTCACCAGCTGTGTAAGAAGTCATCACCCATGAGTTACACAATTAAAACGCTTCACCCCATCTGCCACCAGCTGTGGAAGATGTCATCACCCATGAGTTACACAATTAAAACGCTTCACCCCATCTGTCACCAGCTGTGTAAGAAGTCATCACCCATGAGTTACACAATGAAAACGCTTCACTCCATCTGCCACCAGCTGTGGAAGATGTCATCACCCATGAGTTACACAATTAAAACGCTTCACCCCATCTGCCACCAGCTGTGTAAGATGTCATCACCCATGAGTTACACAATTAAAACGCTTCACCCCATCTGCCACCAGCTGTGTAAGATGTCATCACCCATGAGTTACAAAATTAAAACGCTTCACCCCATCTGCCACCAGCTGTGTAAGATGTCATCACCCATGAGTTACACAATTAAAATGCTTCACCCCATCTGCCACCAGCTGTGTAAGAAGTCATCACCCATGAGTTACACAATTAAAACGCTTCACCCCATCTACCACCAGCTGTGTAAGAAGTCATCACCCATGAGTTACACAATTAAAACGCTTCACCCCATCTGCCACCAGCTGTGTAAGAAGTCATCACCCATGAGTTACACAATTAAAACGCTTCAACCCATCTGCCACCAGCTGTGTAAGACATCATCACCCATGACTTGCACAATTAAAACACTTGGCGAGGTGATCTTATTGCTGCCCAATACCACCTTCATGATCCAGCTGCTCGAACAAGGGGTAATCTCCACTTTCAATACATACTATACCCGCCGTACCTTTTGCCGCATTTTGCATGCGATGGGCTCTGACTGGGAGCTCACTGTCAGGCAGTGTTAGAAAGAGTTCAACATAACCACTGCATCTGTGCCATCAGTCACTGGATGACGTGAGAGCTTCCACCATCAATGCCTGCTGGCAAAACCTCTGGCCACAGGCAGTGAAAAACTTTACAGGCTTTCTTGACAACACGGACGAGAGGCAGGAAATTGCCAGGTTGGCACGGCAGGTGGGAGGAGAAGGCTTTGACAACATGGAGCCTGAGGAGTTGGATGATCTTGTCGCCTCACATGCCAAGGAGCTCACCGAGGAGTTGGACATAATTACCAAGGTAACTGAGGAGAAGGAGGATGAGACACGCAGTGACGAAGAGGAAGTGCTGAGGTCCAACTTCATGGTCAAATGCCTGGGTGAGGTGTTGCGGGACATGTGGGAAATTGCCGACAGACTGCAAGATGCCGATCTGGTCATAGAGCGTTACCTAAAGTTCAGGATGGGCGTGGGTGATGTGATGTTCCCATACAAGGAGCTACATGAAACCTGTGACAATCTGCCAGGTGGGTCTCAATAATGCATTTTTTTCCACCCCGTTCCCTCAACCTCAGGAGCATCAGCACCTTCTCCTGCCTCTCCTACCTTTCCTGCGTCTCAGTGCATGACTCATCAGCAACCTCACCTGCATTGGCTTCAGCTCTCTCACCTACATTCCTTTTGTTACACGACTCATCAGAACCCTCCTCTGTGTTTTCTTCAGAGGAGTTCATTGAGTTCACTGGATGGAAGTGCCATAAAAAATTCATCAAAAAAAATGACGTGCATACATTATCTGTCCTGACTCCAGTGAGCTGTTACAGACATCAGTTGACATCAAACTTATCTGCTCCACTACCTCCTTCAATACCCTTAGTTTGTAGATGTTCAGACAGTACAAAAAATTATTGATCATCATCATCATCATCATCATCATCATCATCATCATCATCATCATCATTTGAAAAGTAGCATGTGTTTGTGTAAATAAATATTTGAAACTGGACCTCCTGCTGTTGTTTTTTTTTACTTTTATGGTGCGGGTGGTTAAGCACTTTTAATAAAATGTGATCACATTCCTTCAACAAGAAGGGCACTCGGTGGAGCACATACCTCCGTGACGTAATGCCTGATCCATGAGAACATATCGGGTCCATTGCAGTTTTTAAAATATCATGCTCTCCATCGTTTTTAGCCCTATCTCTCAATGGTGAAGAATCACTTTCAAAATTGAAAAAATACTCGTATCCAGATCCGGATTCAGATCTTCACCAAAATCGAATTAATTATTTCTTGTCACACACCCAATATGTTCACCAAGTTTCGTCAGAATCCGTCCACAACGTTTTGAGATATCCTGCACACAAACAAACAGACAGACGAATGAAATTGCTCATTGAGCAAGGAATTGCCGGAATAACTTTGTCATATCTCCATGATCTCTGAAAAAACAAAAACCTGGAAATCAATTTGGTTCTTATAAGTCGATAGTGCTACTGTTTAATGAGTTATAGCACTTAGTTTGGTCATGATCATAACTTGGAAGTCAATCGTACTTGAAATGGCATTTTTATCGCAATTTGAAGTTTTGACCCGACCCCTCTGACATTCGACCCCCGACCGCTAAGAAGGGTATTTGTGTGACACCCCAATGAGACATATAGTTGGATGCAGTTTTGGAAGATGCACATTTTGGATTTGGTTTGAAGTCGATATGACCATTTTAGCGGATGTTATTGCGAAAATAAGAATTTCGATTTTTCGGTGACCATGACCTTGACCTTTGACCTAGATTCACCAAAAACTACAAGTGTCTAAGTTGGACCATGGCCGACGTCTGTACCCAGTTTGGTCATGATCGCTGAAACGGTGTGGCTGCTACAAGGTAAACAAACAAGCAGACGGACAGACAGACACAGAATGACACACACAACTGACCTACGTAATTGCCGAAATCCGAAGGATTCCGGAAATTAACAAACAGAAAGGGGTGAAAACATATCCTCCTTCACCTTTGGTGGCAGAGGTAATTAACATTAGAAACAGTACCTAGTATTGTGGGGTTTTTAAAAATTATTTGTAAGGATTTTTTGTGAAAGTGCAATCATATACATTTGTAGTGGAAAAAAATTTTAACTTCAAAAATCTTCTCCTATGAATCATGAAGCTCTGGGAACCCATCCCCCTTTTTCCATTGGAACAATGCTTCGACATTCGCGGCATCACCTCTCACAGTATTTTTCATGAATCCTGACCGCCGGGAACCAGTCCCCTTTTTCCCCGATTGAAACAATGCCCCGACATTTGCAGATTCGACAGTCGTGGCATTTTCCAGGAAAGTATCCCCCGCCAATGTCCAACAATCCAACAGTACTCTATCAGCCACATGGCAAGCCTACAGCTTAGTGAACAGCTTTCTTCGTGCTACCTTAGTAGATGATAGATGTAGGTAGTAGATGAGAAATGGGGCTTCTGGGACACCCATTCAAATGAATGGCGGGAAAGGGAAAAACTTTCTGACTCAAGCCCCAAAAGCCCAAAATAGGAGACTGATTTTCTCCCCACCTATCCCCTTCCCTCCCATACAAGCAAATGTAAAATTGAGACTTTGAAAGATTGAGACTGACTGATTAAAGCACTTCTTCACCCCAACATAATCACAGTCTTTTCATTCCACTCAAAGAGCAAACCAACAAATATTTGCCCATGTTCTACTTTAGGGAATAACTTCATTTTCTTAAAAAACATTCATTTCCATCGAGTATATTCACAAATAATAATTTGGAACTTGGTTCTTGGTGTGTCTTTGTTGAGAAGAAATGAAATGATAAACTTCTCTTAATGCCACCTCCTGAGCCACATATCATTTTGAGATTGTAGTAAATTGTTTTCCATTGTTCAAGAGATAACCATCAAAGTTTTCAGTCCATTCAAGTGTATTTCTTTTTTTCTTTACATCCTCCAACTTATTTGTAATTAAATTTATCCGCTTATTTGTTTTATCTACTTTTACCTCAGTTATTTCTTCAATAAGACTTATTTGATATTTCTAACATTCTTTATGTTTCCCATTTAAATACCAAGGCTGATTACATCTCTACTCTTTGGTTTGGTTATTGCTTGGTTCTATCATTTATAAATCAGTAAAAAGATGGCGGTAGCCTGTTAAAATTCCCAACCCAATATCTTAATACTTACAATTCTAACCAACCATTAGGGATACTCTTGATTCCATTCTCTAAAATATATATTTTATCATCAAAACCTCCTAATGCTTTCTTATTTATCTCTTCTGTATATAATTGATGTTTATAACTTCTTATTGTATTCATTTTTCCATACTCTTTCTTCTTTCAGGTTAAACAGTTGTAATAATGTTTAAAGTTTATTGTTTCCTTGATTAGATTTTTCTTTATTCCCTTTAGCTTCTTATCACACCTTTCAATGTTATTATCATCAATATACGTAAAAGCATAAGACTTTGATCTCAATCCTACAAATTCACTCATAAACTTCCCACCCAATTGATCTTTAAACTTACCAATAACCTTTTTATTCTTTGATGAAAGCAACACATCACCTGACTTATAATTACTTGTATCATATATATCAATATTTTCAATCTTATCCTCATATACATCACTCGTCTTGATTTCTAATATAAAACGATCTGTATCCATATATAACAATGACACATTATCCTTATACTTTGATTTTAAATTACTATAGTAAAAGTCATACATTAACGACTTTGACAAGTCAAGAATTGATGTTCCTATATAAACAGGTTTATCCATTTCAATACTCTCTTTTTTTAAATGAATAGAACAAAAGTTCTCTGAAAACACCTCCGTTCGCTCAAAACTTGGTCTATTAATTAACTTTGAAGCCTGTTTCCAAGATGTAGCAAGTCTTATGTTTTTACTTTGTCGATTCCTCACATTTTCTAGAGTCTTTCTAAATACAGCATTATTCATTAATTTATAAAAGTCCTCAAAATCTGTTTTTGCTTCTGTTCTCCTTTTTGTACTAAAATCAATATACTCTTTAACCAATGACTTTGCTTGAATTTCAAAATCCGATGAATTTTCCTCACTCTCAACCCAGCAGATAAATATTGTCTCAAGTTCCCTTGATGCAAAACATAACTTTCTTTGTAATTTAATGTTGTAAGTAGTTTTTCTGGAGATTTACCTTTTATATTAAATGACTGTTGGTAATCACTTAACCATTCTTTTCTTGGACTTTCTTTATCAGGGGCATAAGGTAGGAATTTATGTTTGTTTTGAAGTTCTTCTGGATATTTTAAATCAACCTCAAAATAATATCCAACTTCAGCTTCATCCAATTTTTTTTGAGACGAGACAACAATGTCTTGTAAAACTTTTCATAATGTTTTTCTTTCACCCATTTAAGTTATCCATTAGGTAAAGATTGAGACATAGCCCACCCATACAAATTGTTAGCATCATAATACATCAGGTAAGAGTTGTCCTCATTCTTATTATAATCAGGAAGATATTTGTTATTTACTTTTGCATATCTCTTGGAACATACTTGAGATATTCCTCCTCTGTTAGCATTCTCTATCATTAAAAGCATATCTATATCACTGATTAATTCCAAATTCTGTTTGGACATTTTTAACAGTTTTAAGTTTTAAGTTTTAAGATACAAATCATGATATTCTCCAAGATTCTTTATATTATACTTTTCCCAAACCTTTTTAGCTTGTGTATAATCTCTATCGGAAATATGAGTTTTATTCAACTTGCTATAGAAACTTTCCCTTGAAGGAAGTTGTGTTTCTTTAAACTTCTCAAATGAATCCATGTAGTCATTTGGATATATTCCCTTTTGTGATAAGAGATCAATCTCTTCTTGATTTGAGAAATGTGATTTAAGATTCGGTAAGTTTTTAATATTTGATGCTAAGTTAGATAATGGACTTGCCATAAACTTGTCGGTATCAATAAATCTGATATAGATTATGGGGGATGTATGAATTGTTTTTGTGAATGAGATGTATTTTTGATCTGTGTTAGGAATGGCAGAAATATCACCAGATGTCTTTGAAAGTTCATTTATAAATAGATGTGTGTCATAGTGAGCGTTGTGAAGAAAGACAGGAATAAAGTTTGAGGGCTTGTAATTAAGATTACAATGGGAATGAGCTGGACCTCTCTATTTTCCAGTAAGATGACAATGATCCCTAACTTTGACCTCTCCCTCAATTTTCTCCTCACAAATATGACAGATACTGTTCTTTCTAAATTTCTTTTTCTCTCCCTTTGTTGATGACATGGTTTATCTTACAAACTCCTCTGGGGCATCTTCTCCTCTATAAAGTTCGACTTGTTGTATTCATCACCAACAGATGATTTGATATAATAACAGAAACCACAAGGAGTACGTTTTTGATATTTATTTGTGTATGATTTATTTGGATTTGAAGAAACAGTATCTATCTTTTCAAGGATACTTTCAAAATTACAATATTTTGAATGTTGATTTAATTGTTCTTTTGTGTGAAAGGAGTTGACACATCTCTTACAAGGATATGTTTTACATTTTCTCTTGTATCGTTGTGATTTGGTTAATCTTGATAAAAATTTTGATGAAAGCATAATGTGATTTTTCCTTTGAAGTAAAGTAAAGAAGGTCAATGTGTGTTTCATCATTTTTATAGTTGTTTGAAATTTTTAATACCTGAACTTTGTTTGTATCCATTAATCCATATACATTAATAGATAGATAATTATCCATTTTCTCAAATTTAGGAATATCTCTCAATGACATTGGAAACATTAAATCTTTAACATTTAATGTATTCTCGTATTTCTTATAATGTTCAACCCTTTCAGGTTTCCATTGTGGAGGATGTAAGTGAGCAAGAACAGACCATAGAAAACATTTATCTTTGTTTTGATTATTAATAACTGCTTTCTTAAGTTTTATCTCTTTTGGTAAATCAATATAAGAAGCTTGAAGAGGATCTGATTTTCTAAAAAAGATGTGTATATCTAAAAAGATTATTTTTGTAATAGCAAATCCACTACCTACTATAGTGTTATCAACATCTTGTTCTTGTCTCTGGAGTTTATCGTAAACATCACATTTTTCAAAATCTTGAAATGATGAGATAAAGTGAGGGTTTGTCCTCATATAGGGAGTAGTTTCATCGCCTTCTCTTGCCATATTCAATTTTACTCCCATATAAAACTTAAAAGTTTTCATTTCACTTAATGTGTTTTTAATTATAGTTTCACTATTTTGTTTCACCATATCAACAGCTTCCATGATTGAAGAGAGTCCAGGGTCTCGAAAGCGAAACAATCTTATTTTTATATGTCCTTTAAATGCCCCATCAGTGTTTTCAACGGAGAATTTAGTGGCAACTTCTCTTTCTTCATTGTTCTTGTGTTTGTATGATTGAAGGTGTTTATTATAAAAAAAAAAAAATTAAAATATCATTACCACATCTATCACAATGTTTTGTTTCTTGGTCAAGTGGAGATATTTGTCTGAAAAGATTGAATGTCTGTTTGTTGGTTTGAAGGTGTTTTTTAACAACATTTATATTCATGATTGCAAACATTGCAGTACGTTGTATTCGCCATATTTATAAAACAAAACCTTGCTTAAAATAAAATTTTCTTGATGAAATTCCATTTAATTTATAGGTGAATCTGTGCTTAAAACCATTTTATCCTCCAACTTTTTCACTTAATAAATACAATGTTTCAAGACACAAAAGACAAGTTTCAATCAATCTCTTCGTTTGTAAAAGATACTGAGAAATATGTCGAGGATGTAAAATTGAATAAAGATAAATACAACAACTATTGGATAAAAACAATTATAGTGAATAATATGAGTTCTTCAATTTCCTTCAGTGGAAGGGCTTTTAGTGGATATGGAAGAACATCAATTAAAGTAGCTCTCACAGTTTCTCCTCTCCTTCTGGCAATATATTCAAAACTAGAAAAAGCAATGAAACAAGAAAAAGTATCAAAAAAGAAAAACCTCATGGATGAAGCTTCAGAAAGAAAAGATAAGACCATCTGTAATATGCAAGGATAAATTTGTATTTTTTTCAACAACCCAAAGATGTAAATCCTGATGAAATAAAGAATGTTAATATATCAGGTGAAATGACATTTCATTCAATAGCAGTTAAGGACCATTTTAAAATTACCTTTAATATAAAAAAAATGTGGAAGTTGAATCTGTTCATTGAAAAAAGTATATGGATATACTGTATATGGTAATGTTTTTTATACTAATTAAATCTGAGTCATTGTTCAATTTAAGATTTTGAAGATTATGAGAGTGATGATAGTATCTCTGTTGATAGATAATCATGATGATAGATAACGTAATGGGATTGCACCAAGGATCGACTCTGAGCCCTTTCCTGTTTGCAATGGTGATGGACAGGTTGACGGATGAGATCAGACTGGAGTCTCCATGGACTATGATGTTCACGGATGACATCATGATCTGTAGGGAGAGTAGGGAGCAGGCTGAGGCGAGCCTCGAGAGCTGGAGGTACGCACTGGAGAGAAGGGGAATGATAGTCAGTCAGAGTAAGACGGAATACACGTGCGTAAATGAGAGGGAGGGTGGTGGTATGGTGCGGTTGCAAGGAGTTGAGGTGGGAAAGGTGGATGGGTTTAAATACTTGGGATCAACTGTCCAAAGTAACGGAGAGTGTGGGAGAGAAGTGAAAAAGAGAGTGCAGGCAGGATGGAGTGGTTGGAGAAGAGTTGCAGGAGTGATTTGTGACAGAAGGGTAGCTGCAAGAGTGAAGGGGAAAGTATATAAGTCGGTAGTGAGACCAGCTATGTTGTATGGTTTGGAGGCATTGGCACTAACAAAAAGACAGTAAGCGGAGCTGGAGGTGGCAGAGTTAAAGATGCTGCGATTCTCGTTAGGAGTGATGAGGATGGATAGGATAAGAAATAAGTATATTAGAGGGACAGCATAGGTAGGATGGTTTGGAGACAAAGTGAGAGAGGCGAGATTGAGATGGTTTGGATATGTGCACAGGAGGGAAGCGGAGTATCTCGGGAGAAGGATGCTGAGGATCGAGCCGCCAGGCAGGAGGAGAAGAGGAAGGCCAAAGAAGAGGTTCATAGATACGATGAAGGTGGACATGCGGGTGGTTGGAGTGTCAATGGAAGATGTGGAGGATAGAGCAAAATGGAGACGGTTGATCCGCTGTGGCGACCCCTAATGGGAGCTCGCAGAAAGAAGAAGAGAAGAAGATAGTATCTCTGTTGGAGCAGAAGGCAGTTATGATACCGAGAGTTGGTATTCAAATGATAGTTATGAAAGTAGTTTTATAGATGATTGTGAAAGCACCAATGAAAGTACTGAAGATGATACCGAAGATGAATTTTATTTGAAGCAAAGTTTTACTTTATAAATATGAATCTACTATACTAAAAAAATAGAATATGTTTGTATGTATGTGTGTTTGTTTGTTTGTTTGTTTGTTTGTTTGTTCGTCCTTTAGAGGCGGCCGAACCGTTGAATGGAATGAGATGAAACTTGGCATGAGTGATCCTTGGGACATGAGAACGGACATGCGGGGCTCAAGTTCAAGGTCAAAGGTCACGGGGTCAAGGGGTCAAGGTCACCGGGTAACTTCAATTTCTCAATTTCATCCGATCGAGATGGGACTAACGCCATTCGACAGATAATCAAAATTAAATGACAGTTGAGTGACGACATTCACTTCCTACTTCCGGTTTTCGAGTTATGACGTCATAAATTGACTAAAACGTCAATTTTTCATGTTTGTTTGTCCTTTATAGATGGCCAAACTGTTGGATAGAATGAGATGAAACTTGGCATATGTGATCCTTGGGAACGGACATAAGGGGATCAAGGTCAAGGTCAAGGTCAAAGGTCACGGGGTCAAGGATAACGTCAATTTCTCAATTTCATCCGAGCGAGACGGGACCAACGCCACTCAACAGTTAACTGTACCCGCCCATGGGAGGGTACTTGGCTAGTAGTTTACTAGATTTAGAGCCTCTTGAATTTCCTGATTCTCCACATGACAAATTTGAGAATTGTCCTATGTGTGAAAGACGGGGATTAAACACAGAGTCAAAAGCCTATAAACAATGTTTGTTCTGTGATTATCTTCGAATTAATGATAATGAAAAATATAAAAAGGAATTTAATTCTTTGAGATTTACACCAAAAATGAATTATTTCACAAGATTGATTCGAAAAATAAATGTAAAGTATGAGGGTGATAATACACCTTTTCTAACAAGAGAAGAGACTGAACAAATGATGACCATTTTTCGTGGATTGATGATTCATATAATTAAAGATTGTCATTTTCAGGGAAATATCAACACAAGATATTGTATAAATAAAATAATGGATCATCTTGAAATTAAACCTGAACTCCGGATAAAACAGAGATTTTCCAAAAAAGCCAATAAAAAAATTAAATAACCTGTTTTCCAAATATATAAATGAATGATTTTTTACCCATTTGGGAAAATAAGGTAAAATGTAACAATCATAAAAATCTTCCAAATTCATTAAGATGTCTCATAGTTGGTTCAAGCAGATGTGGAAAAACCTGCTAACTTTTAAAGATGCTCCTTACTCCCAACTTTTTGGATTATGATAATTTAAAAATTTTCACAAAGTCGAGTTTTCAACCTGAGTATCAACTACTCTCACAAGGTTTTAATGCTGGTCTTCCAAAAGAAGATATAATCAGTTGATTTAAACTTCAAAACAAACCAAATGATTACAACATTGAAGATATAATACAACAATTTTGTGATACACAGAGATATAAAAAGAAATCAAAACCGATAACTTGTATTCTTAGTGATAATACGGATGATATACCTTCTCCCCAAGATTTGGATAAATCAAAAAAGAACCTCGTTATCTTTGATGATTGTGTTAATGAGATAAATCAAACAGTAATGGGTAGCTACTACACAAGAGGGAGACATTCTTATTGTAATTGTATTTATCTTAGTCAATCATACTTTCAACTCTTGTTGCTCAATGAGAAACAGTGATAATACGTTTATTTTTATTCAAGTTAAATTCAATAAATATATACAATTTTTGGAGAGACAATTGTTCTACATTATGTAGTAAAAAGGAATTTGGGGATTATATGAAGCACACGACTGAAAAATATAAATATATTGTTGTGAAACAAGATGAGATAATAAGGGATATATTTTTTATTTTATAAACAATTACAAATATAAATGACAACTATAATAATAAATCTTGTGGGTAAATCGGCTTCTGGAAAAAAAAAAACTTTCATAAATCAAGGTTCTTGTATAGTACAAATGAAAATATTTTAAATCTGCTTAAAAAAACACCCCGTGATACGCATTGTATCTACAACAACTAGAGCAATAAGACCTGGAGAAGTAGAAGGTGAAGATTATTACTATATTTCAGAAGAGGAACACATGCAATTGAGGAATGAAGGTCAAATATTTGAGGAGGTTTCTCTTGGTACAACAAAATATTCACATTGTAAGAGTGAGTTAAAGAAACTAAAATATGGTGGTCTTGGGATGTTATAAACGAATCCAGAAGGAATGAGACAAATTATTAAACATCTGAGTGGTAATGGGGTTAAGATTTTATCATTTGGTTTTGATGTTGATGAAGAAGCTCAACGCAAATGCACGAAAAGCAGAGATACAAGTATTAGTGAAGAAGAAATTACAACTCGTATTAAAGTTAATAAATAATTTGATGAAATATTTAAAGAAAAGGATTTATTTGAGCACATCTACATTAATGATGAAGAAAAGGAAAATTTCCCTGTTGACCTTTATAATTCAGTGAATGATATTTTCCAATATGGATGCGAAAGAAAGAGCAAGAAGATTTAAGGAGCATCAAGAGTTGGTTTCAAAAGCTGTGAAACAACAGGAAGACATAAAGAAAAAACACAGATATAAACTAACGGGTAAAGAAGCATTTGAAAGAAAACAAGATAAATTTTTTAAACCACTTTTAAAAACTTCCCAAGAAAAAATTATAGATGCTTCCACAGTTCCCACAATAGAATATACTCCTAAAAAACTTCAAATGTTAAAAGATTTCAGTCAAATGACGGAGGAAGAAAGAGAGCATGTCGGAGAATTAGAATATGATGATAAAGATTATTTCAACAACTGGAAGAGATCAATCAACCACCTGATTATATTGTGAAGGCTCTTCAAAACAATGAATATTCAGCGGATTCAAAAACCAAAGCAGGCCTCATTCCAACAGAACAACCAGCAATATTTCATCTTGTTCAAGAAAAGGGATTGATATTTAATGATGAATTAAGGTTCTTGAGTTCTGCTCAACCCCCTGTGAAACTAACTCCGAGATTAATGTTTCTTCTTACAAAAGATGGAAAACAAGGTTCAACTGTGAGGGATGAATCAAAGTATTTTGATAAACCATTGGATATGAAAAATAAGGATGATAGAGTATATATTGATCTGCTGGACTCTCTTAATTATAGGGTTAGTCTGTCTGGTAAAAGTCAGAAGAAGGAGAAGGAGAAACACATTATTCAGGCTTTAAATAGGCTTGGTTCAGGTGTTAGTTTTCTTCCAAATAATCCATCACAATTAGTTAATAGACTGTTATTATTGTTTGGTAGAAAGAAGGCTGGAAATAACAATTGTTTTAATGAAGCATCAGCCATTTTAGACCAGTTGATGAACATGAAAATAATTAATAAATGTCAATACAAAGACATTTTATCCCATATTAAATAAGATGAGAAGCACAATCCTTCGTTTTAATTTCACAACAAGCGACCACACATCTTCAATCCCATACCCACCACAACTTGACACATCAAAAGAATATGAGGCATCTTTATTGTCCATGGAAACTTAGAATACCTTATTTCATATCACTGAGAAAAATGACAAGTTGAGTTATAATCCGGGAAGTGGATACAAAACGATAACAGTTTCACCCGGAGCATTTGAGATTTCTCAAATATCTTCCGAAATTGCTCGTCTTATGAAAGAACAGGGTGAGGAACCAAAAAATATTGTTATAGATATTCAAAAACATACTTCAAAATCAACGATTAAACTTAAAAATAACCACAAGGTGGATTTCACAATTGATATTAATTCATTTAGAGAGTTGTTGGGTTTCTCCTCAAAAAAGATTGAAACTAATGGGACATTTTACAGTGATAATGTCATTAAAATATCCTCAGGCATAAATTCGTTATTAATTCACTGTGATTTGATTGATGGTGCTTATAATGATGGAATAAAAAAATACAATATTTCCATTCAGTGCATACTCATTACTCAACCCCAATTGGTTATAAATTCAATATGGAACCCAAAAATCTGGTTTATCTACCTGTGTCAGGAAAAAACATAAACATAGTAAATTTTAGGATAACCGACCAAGATAATCGCATGATTTCTTTTCATGGAGAAATTATATCCAACAGAATTCACCAACGTGAATTTTCCAAAACATAAATATGATGGTTATTGTGAGGACACACGAGTTGGGAAAATATAAAATAATTACAGGGAATGGGATGTTCCTTTCCCCATACTACAAGGGTGAAAGTATGTATCTTGGTAGAGGACATTATAAGCCTCAGAGACAATGGGGTGTCGGACATAAATTTAGAAAAAACGGAGATGGGATAATTGATACTCTAATGGGTATAGGTTCAACTATTCTTAAACATAAAGACCAAATTGGTTCAACTGCTTCTGCTGTGGGAAATGTAGCGGGTGCTATAAAGAGTATAAAAGATGCCCAAAAGGAATCTCATAAATTACAAGCAATAAAAGAAATTAAGAAAGGCAAAACTCAGTTGTCTCCCCAAGGACGACAGAAAATAATTCAAATACTTGGGTCAGGGTTTCAAAAGTTTTAACATCTTTTTTCCTCAATAAATACAAGTATGGAAGCAATTGATAGCATCTATGATTTGGATGATACCATTGTCATCTCAAGCTCTACTAAAAAAGAAGACTACTTCAAGGTAAATGCAATAATTGGAACAGACTGGAATGCAAATGGAACAAAAAGTTTTGAAATAAATAATCAACAAACTTGTTTGAATGTAGCCGAAAGTTTCTTGTTATGTAAATTTACATTCACTTAGGCTGCGAATAACACAAACGCTACACTCCTAAATGATTTCTTCTGGAAAATGTTTGATAGTGTTTGTTTGTACTTTGGAACACAAGAAGTTGAAGCAGTTCATTATGTATCTGCTACATCTGAAATGATGAAATTTACTCGATATTCATTTGGTGATAGAATGGGGAAGGGGGCTGTCGAAGGTTTTATTCCTGATATGGCAACGGGAAGAAACACAGACCCTGGATATAGTCAAAGGAAAGGAATGTATACTGATGATACAAAAGCAGGTAATAGTTTTACTGCGGCAGTTCCTCTTAAAGGTATATTTGGATTTTGTGATCATGATAACGTTCTGTATGGTCTTACGAATTAGATTTCAACTGTAAATGAAAGATCATGAAAATAGATTGCTTTTTGGTGTGGCTAATGCTTTTGCTGAACAGAATAAATTTCTAATTGATGAAATTAGTTGGTATATGAGTGAATATACTCCTTATCTTAAAACAGAAGAGATGTTGAATAGAAGACATCTCAAAGAAACCACTCAATGTATCATACCTTAAAAGAACATGTCAACATGCTAAACTGACCCAAACCACTTACACGTGGAATTTGGGTGTTCTGGAAGGAAAGCCACGATAGTTGTGGCTCATTTAAAAAAAAACAACAGATGGTGATACTGCTACTGATAAGAAGAATGTGTTGAGTTATAATGCTCAGGTGAAACAACTTCACATTTCTCGGGATGGAACATTTTATCCACGAGATAGATTGGAAATTAATTGGGAAAAAAATGATTATGCTGAAGCATACAAGTCTTACCAAAAGGTGTGTGAAAGCAATGGAAATACAGAACCCATTTTGGATATGACAGCATTTAGAAGTCTGTATACAATCTATGTGATTGACCTGAGTGCTCAAAAGGAAACTATAAAGTCTAATCGAGTGGATACTTCCCTCTACATTGAAAGAGAAGAGAGTGAAGAAGTTGATACATATTGTTTGCTTTTGGAAGAAACAGAATTACAGATCAATATAGATAAAGGTGTTATTAGTTTCACATAATTTTTTGTTAAATAAATGAGGAGTAAAGTGCCAACTGGGGTATATGTTAACCAAATCAATCTTCAAAAACTATCATCTTGCATTCATAATCAAAAGCCTTGTATGATTAACGTTAATACAATTCAGAGAAAAGAAGGAGTAATAATTGATGGTTTGCTCACAAGAGAACAGGTTAAAATCTTGAACGATACTGGCTCACTTAAAGTTAAAATGTAAAAACCAATGTTGAAGAAATATTCAATAAGAGAGACGAGTGGAGGATTTCTCCCGTTTCTAATTCCTTTATTTGCTGGTTTAAGTGCGGCTGGAGCATTGACGGGTGGTATTTCAGCAGTGGTGAAAACTGCCAACGAAAGGAAGGCTCAACTCCAGGCTCAAAAAGAATTGGAAAGACATCACAAAGAGTTGGAGAAAAAAATTAGTTGAAGTGGTGTAATTGTAGATTTTGCTGAAAAACTTGAAATTCTGCCTGATAAAGTGAGATTGTTAGTTGGAGATATGCTTTCTTCTATCGCACAAGCAGGTGTAAAATTAACTCAAAGGGGTAATGGATTATATCTTTCTCATAAATAAATAAGCATTGATGAGTGGTTTTAAGAATTTGGAAAGAATACAACATCAAATTTACAACTTGTCAAATATTGTAAGAAATTAAAAATTCATAATGTGGTTATTTGGATGAGAGATGAATTAACAAACGTGCCTAAACATAAAAAAATATTATTATGAACTTAAAAGATAATAATGGGAACGGTTCTCATTGGGTTTGTATTTTTAATAGTCAAGAAAAATATTATTTTGATAGTTTTGGTCTTCCACCACCTGTTGAAGTAATAAAATTCTTACAGAATGGTGTTTATCAAACATTTCAAGTCCAAGAATTAAATTCCAAGTGTTGTGGTCAATTATGTCTATATGTTATTTCAACTCAACAAAAATAATTTTTTTTAATGACTATTTTTAATCTAATATAAATGACTGATGTTGGTAAAGATGGTTCTATCTTTGATGTATCCCAAGAACTGGATATTGATTTATCAAATTATTACACAAAGGCACAGGCTGATTGACATAAATATAGTATTGCAAAAAATATTAATATGAAAAATGCTTATAAATTATTAAATTATCCAAGCCCGACTGACACAAATGACTTGGTGAGATTAAGTGATTTATCACAATATATAATCTTAAATAAAACAACACGTTTTGTTGAAGGAGTAGAATTTACAACCACAACACCTGGTTCAACAAACCATACTCCTTTTCTTATTAAATTCAATTATATGCTTAATATTGAATTTTATAAAGAAGGAAGAATAGTTAATATGAGAATAGAGAAATGGAGGTATAATATGTGTGATTTAGGATATAATTGGTATTTTTCATTAAACCTAGAAGACCTACACGATTTTTATCAGTCTCATAAAGAAGAATATTATCATCTCGGTAAGAATCAGGAGACATGTGGAAGCACAATTTTCAAACAACGAGTAAACGATTTCGGGAAAAGGAAATTATATAATGGTGAAGCAATAGTTTATATGACAAAGAAGGAAGGAAATTGGATAATTATTCAAAGTCGAGGAATACAAACTGATTTAACAACAGGAAGATGGGGTGGTATTGTTGTGGACCGAGGTTCGATAGCGATAAACGACCACTAGGTGGAGCAGTGGAGTCGTCTCCCACCAAACACCCAGAATTTAGGTCGTGACTCTCGGCTAATTCTGAAAGGTCACGGGTCACTTTGAGGACCGTGGTCGCCAATATTTTGACAGCGTGAGGTAGGGTCTTCTTGTCTAATTCCAATTTACCAAAGTACTCACACTGTCCAACTACCCGGGAAAACACACCCTCGGCCGACTTTGTCCGAATCGAGTCTCTATCACCGACTCGGATCCGGCGTAACGGAGCGGAGTGTTACCAAAGCCGCGCTGGACCAAATTAACAATTTACCAGCCCAAACGGCCTCACTAATTCTCAAGTCCAAACGGCCTCACTAATTCTCGACTTCCGGTTCCGGTTTTGAGCAGCGAGAGGTCTCCTTTGGGGCTCCCTGCTGACTTCTCAAAGCTAAGTTTCCGGTTGTTATTTGTCCCGTTTTAACTGTTTAATTTTCTCACCTGCATGTTACTGTGTGTTGCTAGTTCGGTTTTGTTTCAAAAATCGTGCTATTTTGTGAGTATTTTTGTCGACGTTCTTACCTGTGCTTGAGGCCTAGGCGTAGGCTTGAGGCCTACCGGTTCCACTCGGTGTTCGATCGTTTTTTTTTTTTGTTTGTTTTTTCTCCCCATTACCTTCATTTTCTATCCTCCCCATTACCTTCAATTTTGATCCTCCCCACTTTCCAAACATCCCCCATTCTCCCAACTAATCTCTTTCTTATCTCCAAAAAAAAAAAAAAAAAAACCTACAACAACAACACGCTCACCTTCTCCCGATTCTGCTTCTTCTTCTTCCTCTGAACTTCCTCCTCGTCTTCTTCCTCGATTTTTTTTATTTTTTTTTATTTTTTTTACACTTCCATGACCTAATCTGTTGAACTCTCATATATTAATATTAACAACAAAAATATATATACACCCAACAACAACAACAACACGCTCACCTTCTCCCCTTCTCCCGATTCTGCTTCTTCTTCTTCTTCCTCTTAACTTCCTCCTCGTCTTCTTCCTCGTTTTTTTTTTTTTTTTTTTATTTTTTATTTTTTTTTTTTTTTTTTTTTTTTTTTTTTTTTTTTAACACTTCCATGACCTAATCTGTTGAACTCTCTCATACATTATTTTTAACAACAAAAACGATCTTATAATGCTTCATCTTCCTCTCTCACACATGTGGTACTCTTTACTGTTTCACAATGCACTACTCTTCTGCTATTTTAACAGACTGCTCTCATTTCGAGCTCTCCTTCATTCCTTGCCTAAAAAATCCAACTATTACAGCGCTTCTTCTCTCCATGCTCTGAATTCGCCTTCATTGCACCCCTCAAGAATTGTGTTAAATCGCATCTCTGACCTAAAACTTTTAAAAACCACAGTTTGCCATGGATGCTCGCTTTCCATCAACCATTCTTTTTTTCCAAATTCAGTGCCAACTCACCCCCCTCACCCCTCACTCTCAAAGCAACCATCCCACTCTTCTCCCTCCAAGCCTCCCTCTCACCTCTCTCAAAAATCCCCCCCTCACCTTTCTCCCACCTTTCATCCCCCTCACTCTTCCTTCTCAAAGTTGCCCCCCCTCTCATCCACCAACGTGCCTCCCTCCACTGCCCTCTCACCTCCATCTCTTCACTCCACCTCCTCAAATCCTCAACTGCCTTCTTCCTTGTCTCTTGTCCCCCTCTCCCCCAGCACCACAGAGCCTTTTCTCCTCATTCGGCCCCCTCCCCTCGCTGTTCTGCAATACCCCACACTCCTTCAGCAACCCTCCTTACCTGCCCCCTCATCCCTTGTCCTACCCTCCCCTCCCCTCCACCTCCTGCACCCAAAGCCTCCTCCCCTTCCTCTTCATTAAAAGTGTGGACCTCAAATATCCGGGGCCTTCGCTCAAACCTTTCAGATCTTTCCATACAGGTTGCCACTGACAAACCAGACATTATCTGCCTAACAGAAACTTTCCTCTCCCAAGACGTGTCTGACTCCCAAGTATCTCTCCCTGGCTACTCCCTCTTACGGTATGACAGACCTGAGCCTCGTCCTGGTGGAGGTGTTGCTCTCTTCATCAAAGACTCTATTCCTCACTCTCCATGCACTGCTCTCACTCCCCCACACCCCCAGGAATACCTCTGGCTTCGGCTTCCCCTCCACTCCCACCTCATGTTTATATGTGTACTGTACCGTCCACCGAACAGTGATGACTCCATCTACACCTCACTATCCGAAAACATGGACCATCTTCTATCTTCTCATCCAAACTCTCTCTTCCTCTTATGTGGTGACTTCAATTGTCATCACGCCAGTTGGCTAGGTGTGGGTACCTCTCTCACCTGCCATGGCACCTCAGCAAAAGCTTTCTGCGACTCATTGGGACTGACTCAATCGGTCAACTTCCCGACCCGGATCTCAACCAATGGTACTCCATCTCTTCTGGATCTGATTTTGACAAATTTTCCTGACAATATCTGCTGCTCTTCCTTCGCTCCAATTGGTTCTTCTAACCACGTCCTTGTTAAAGTGGACATCTCTCTGGCTGTTATCAGAGAACCACCTCACCGCCGTCGAGTCTGGCATTTCACTCAAGCCGACTGGCAGGGTCTCCGAGCAGCCATCAAACTTACAGACTGGTCTCCTATCACTACTTTCTCAAACATCAACTCATCCTGGGAATTCTTTCAAAGAAACTTGCTCTCCCTCATGCACAGATTTATCCCCTCTCGTGTTCAGTTGTCTTACTCTTCCTCCCGCCCTTGGTTTACTGAAGCTTGTGGCGAGGCAGTTGTCCTGAAACAACTTGCCTTTGCCTCATGGAAAGCAAACCCAACTGAGGGCAATCTCAGTTCTTTCCACAAAGCTCGGAACAAGTGTGTATCTACCCTCAGGAGAGCCAGAAAACAACATCTTTCTCATCTCAAGTCTGAACTCTCATACCTCTCTCCCTCCTCAAAATCCTGGTGGCGTTTAATCAAATCTGTTTCTGGTGTATGTTCCCCCTCCATCCCCTCCCTTACCTCAAATGGCCGCACTGCTGATTCCACACGTGATAAAGCTGAATGTCTAAACTCGGTGTTTGCAGCTAAATCTTGTGTCCTAAACCCATCACTATCTCTACCCACTTTACCCAGTCGCACCCAACTGTCCCTGGACTCTGTATCCTTTTCTCCTGACAAGGTGGAGAGCTTGCTTTCAAACCTCGAGTCAGATTCTGCAACCGGTCCAGACGGCATCAGCCCACGTGTCCTCAAAGCCTGCTCTTCTGCCTCTGCTCACCCTCTCTCTGTTCTATTCACCCTCTCATTTGCCCAGGGTCATCTGCCATCTGCTTGGAAATCTGCTAACATCACTGCCCTGCATAAAAAAGGTGCAAAAACAGATCCCTATAACTACAGACCAATCAGCCTTCTCCCAATCATCAGCAAGGTGATGGAATCCATCATCGCCTCAGATATGAAATCCTTCCTCTTCTCCAATGGCTTGATTTCCAATCATCAATTTGGTTTCAGACCAGGTCACTCTACCCTGGATATGCTGCTTCTGCTCTCCCATCAATGGATGGAGGTCCTCAATGCCAGACAGGAAATCCGAGCCGTATCCCTGGACATATCACGTGCTTTTGACACAGTCTGGCACCCTGCACTACTCACCAAACTCTCTTCCCATGGTATTCAAGGCCATCTCCACTCATGGCTCGCAGACTTCCTCTCCTGTCGCAGTCAACGTGTGGCCCTAAATGGAGTTCTTTCATCCCCTCTTCCTGTGCAGGCTGGAGTTCCTCAAGGTAGCGTTCTGGGCCCTGTTCTTTTTCTGGTTTTCATCAATGATCTCTCGGACTCTCTGGAAAATCCTCTATTTCTCTTTGCCGACGACTCCACCCTCTGCCGTACCATCTGTCATCCCTCAGACCGGCAAGCAGCAGCTTCTTCACTCACTGCAGATCTGGATAAAATCACAAACTGGTCCAACACGTGGAACATGTCTTTCAATCCAGACAAATCTCACACTCTCACTATGTCTCTTCGAAAGGACCGTTTACAAAACCCCCCCATCCACTTTCTCAACAATCCTCTGGAAGAAGTCTTTTCTTTCAAGCTTCTAGGTCTCACTATCTGCCATGACCCTTCCTGGGAAAGTCACATTTCCAACCTCGCCTCAAAAGCCAGTCGCCGACTGGGAATCCTCCGTCGTGCTAAGTCCTTCCTCGGCCCTCTTGAGCTCCTGACCACATACAAAGCTTTTGTCCGTAGCCTGATGGAGTACTGCTCTCCCCTCTGGGCTGGTGCTCCTGCCTCCCACCTTTCTCGGCTTCACGCTGTCGAAACCAGGGCATTTAAGATCATCGGCATCTCCCGCAATGAAGCTGAGTCTTTGGGCCTCTCACTCAATCACCGCAGGTTGGTCGGTGGTCTTTCTGTCTTCTACCGACTCCTCTCCAGCCTTGCCCCCCCTGCTCTCTCTGCGATTTGTCCCCACCACATTTCCACAGGGCGCTCAAGGTCCGCCAACAACACCCTTCTGGTAAAACTACCAAAATCACGAATCACTGCTCATCTTCACTCTTTCATTCCTCTTTTTTCCCGCCTTTGGAATAAACTTCCTCACTCTATTCATTCCCATTCTTCCCTCCAGGCTTTCAAAACAGCTGTTCACCACCACCTCTTATCTTCCCCCATCCAAATCCTCGATCTTTTCTACCCCCAATAATCCACCCAAGCCCACTTCCTTCATTTCTCCTACTTTCCTTCCTGAAAGTCCCTGAAATGTCCATCTTCTCTTCGCCATGTTCCCCGTCCCATCCCCATCCCTCTCCCTTCCACAGTTCACCTAATGTGTCTGTTCCCCACTGTTTTGTCCCTTCCACTCCCGCCCCTCTTGTCTCATGCCTCCTTGCTGTGAGTTGTGTGTTAGCTCTCATACGAGCCTCGACCAAGGTATACAAAAAAAAAAAAAAAAAAAAAAAGTCCGAACCATGCTGGATCAATCAAAGAAAGGACAGAAAGTAACTGGAACATTTAACACGGGGGGTTTATTTTACAATAATAATCGGGTCGGGGAGCACACAGAGCAGAGTTACCCAAATAAAAGGCAGGCAATGTACAATGAGCAAAATCACTTAAGAATCCTACTTAAAGATGGGGCCCACGGACACACACACACACACCCACCCAAAAGAGTTGGACCCCATCGGATTTAGTTCGGTAGAGCTGGGCCGGGGTACCTGTCCCGCCTCGTGTGGTCACACCGACTCCAAAATCCACCATGGTAGGACTCGAACCCACGACCCAAAGTCCACAGCCAACGTCCCTGGCTGCTCGAGCACCACCACACTGTTTGGTCACCACCACCACTATGGTAAGCCACCGCAAAGGACCACAGACCACTCGATCATGACCACAGACCGCGCCACAATCGTCACCAAGACCGCAAACCGCAATCGCTACGATCCTGCAGAACACACTCTTCTCTGCCCAACCCCTCGTCCTAACAACCACTATTATTCTGAGGTGGGAGGGGTCTCTTCTCCTCGCCACTCGCCTCCTGATTGGATGAGGGGTTGTCGGACGACTCGTGGTCAGCCTCCCGATTTGCTGGGGCGTGCGTGAGGTGCTCGCCCTTCGCTCATTCGCTGGAGGAAACGTCCATGCCCTGCCTTGGGGCGGAGCCTCGATCTGAGGCGATGGAGGCTCCGCCCACGCCTTCAGCCAAAAACATGTGGGCAATGGCGACCGGGTCGAGTGCGGGATGGTGACGTTGTAGTTGTTGTAGTTATAGTTGTTGTTATTGTAAAAGATGTAATAAACCTGACGAAAAAATAACTCACAGTGCACACACGAAATTCCCATTAGACAGAAGGGGTTGGATTCTAACTATAAACACGTACTTATCGAAATAACTGAACTACGGGGACTCTGGCTGTTTGTGTGCACAAGGTTTCCAAATCCGTAACAGTATTACGTGTCATCATATTAATCTGTCAAATATTTCTGCGACATAAATGACAGCAAGAAGACTTCAAGAAAATTATAATTTTTGCATTCAAGGATACCTACAAGAAAAGGGTGTTGGATTTTACATTCCTTATGAATTGGAACACAGACACGAGCAATATTCAATTAAAAACTGGCCTTATCCTGATTTTTAAAAAACCCACAAATAGAGATTTGATTAAAATATTAAATAAAAATGAACTTCTAAAGGTGATGAAATATAAAACTCTTTCAGAAATCATCAAGAAATCTTATGGGTTTCCTATTATGAGAAAAATAATTGTGGATTCAAGAGTATTGCATAATCCAGATGAATATATGTATGATATTCTATAGGGTGAAAGTGTTTCAAGGATAATAAGGGATGAGGAAGTAGTTAAAGAAACTGAGGCAAGAGAGAAGGAGGAGAGGGAGAAGAGAGAGAGAAGGAGGAGAGGGAGAAGAGAGAGAGAAGGAGGAGAGGGAGAAGAGAGAGAGAAGGAGAGGGAGAAGAGAGCGGAGGAGAGGGAGAGGGAGGAAAGAGAGAGAATAAATAAATATAAAAATATGGAAACCAGTGAGATTATAAAAAGATCAAAGGTATTACAGAAAATAAATAAATCTCAACACACTGAGGAGGAAAACAAAGAATTGGCAAGTCTATTTGAAATATATGCATCAAGACTATTAACATCAGTTTCAGGGAGAAGATTTAAACGAGAAAGTGGAGATAGGTCAGGTCAGGTCAGGTCAGGTATGGGAGCATGTGCCAGAACAGCACGTCGCTGCGTCCACTTTCCGCCGGTACTCCAGGGGCCTCCGTCTGGCCATCCCCCAGGCAGATGCCAGGCCCATCCCCATCTCCTTGAGATGATGGTCAACCTGTTGCAACCATGAGACACGTGGTCGACCCACTGGTCTCCTCCACTCACGAGACTCCCTCGCTGAGAGAATCCGGTGAGCAGGATCAGAGTCAGGAAAACGAGCCACATGTCCATACAGCCGCAACTGACGCTCACGGACTATGCAGGTAACAAATCTCATCCGAGTCTCTCTCAGCAACCGCTCGTTGGACACAAAATCCGACCAGCGATAGCGAAGGATTCTCCGAAGAGACCTGGTACCAAAGGAATTAAGTCTCCGTCTCAGATCCTTGGTCAGAGTCCAAGTCTCGCACCCATAGAGCAAGACTGGAAGTACCAAGGACCTGAAGACTCGGACTTTCGTCCTCCCGCACAGGTACCGGCAGCGCCACACCCCATGATCCAGTGAATCCATGACTCCCTAGGCCCGACCCAGACGTCTATTGACCTCTGACTCGCAGCCAGCAGAGACATGAATATCACTGCCTAGGTAAGTGAATCTCTCCACGACCTCAACATCCTCACCACAAACAGACACAGACAGGACAGCAGCATCCAAGATGTCACCGAAAGCCTGGATCTTAGTTTTGACCCAAGAAACCCGTAATCCCAACGGCTCCGACTCCTCATTCAGCACCTCGAGGGCCCCCAAGAGGATGTCTAAAGTCTCCGCAAAGATGACTGCATCATCTGCAAAGTCAAGGTCCGAGATCTTGACATTCCCAAATGATGCACCGCAACTTGATCTCTCCGACATCCTCCCTAGAATCCAGTCCATACAAGTGCTGAAAAGTGTGGGGGCAAGTACACATCCCTGACGAATTCCAGTAACAACTGGAAATAAGTCAGAGATGGTACCACCACACTTCACAGCACTCTCAGTACCAGATTAGAGTTCAGACATCAGATCGATCAGTTTTGGTGGCACCCCACGAAGACCAAGAATCCTCCAGAGGACATCCCGATTCACTGAATCGAACGCTTTACAGAGATCAACATAGGCTGCAAGCAGCCCCTGCCGAAACTCTCATCTGCGTTCGGTGAGGACACGAAGTGCAAGGATACAGTCAATCGTTGACCTCTTTGGTGTAAAGCCTGACTGCTCTGGACGCTGGTACTCAAGCAGATGGTGGCGAACCGTATCGAGAATTATCCGAGCAAAGACCTTGCCCGGCACTGAGAGCAGCGTCACCCCTCGGTAGTTGTTGCAGTCTTGGCGATCACCCTTCCCTTTCCAGAGAGGGACAACAAGACCCCTCTTCCAGTCAGTTGGGATGATGCCTGTGTTCCAGGCAGAGCACAAAACTGCATGCAACGACACGAGTGCAGCATTACCACCAGCCTTGAGAAGTTTGGCATGGATGCCACAGATCCCTGGAGCTTTGACCCGTTTCAACTGGTTCACCGCAGCCTGTGTTTCCACAATCGTAGGTGAACCACAGTTGATTCTAGGGTCAGCAACAGGGATTGTAACACCCTTGACGTCCAACTCGACAGTTGGGGGATCAGCCTGGTACAACCGCTCAAAGTAACCGGCCCGGCGGGCCTTCACTTCAGACTCCTCTGTCAAGAGCCTACCACTCTCTGCTCGAACTGTAGTGCTCCGAGGGATGGGCTTGGATGAACGTAATGCGCGAATTCCCCTGTAAGCGGGACGAGAATCACCTCTCCACAGGTGATGCTCTACCCCCTCACAGATTCCTCGCACATAGGCCTCCTTGTCCACCCTCAGTGCACGTACAGTTTTACGCCTCAGCTCCCTGAACAGCTCAGCTCTGCCATTCAGCCTGGCCCTGCGACTCTGGTCAATGGTATCCAGTGTCCCTTGAGAGACAAAATTCTTCTTTGCCCTGCGGTGAGCTCCAGGCATCCACCGGCAACATCAAGGATGGTGGTCTTGAAGGCGCTCCACAACTCTTCAGGACCCCCCAAAGCACCCAGACCCCCAAGTGTCAACTCAGCCTGTTCGCAAACTCCTCAGCTACTCTCTCATCCCTGAGCTTGGCAACATCCAGCCTCGGCTGGGATGGTACCATTCTCCAGGATTTAAGGTGCAGCTTTAGAGTTGCTACAACAAGCCTGTGGTCAGTATTGAGGAACTGAGCACTCCGGTAGACCCAGCAGTTCTGGATCATCCTCCAACGACCATCAATGAGGACATGGTCAATCTCCTTTGCCAACCGCCAGCGTTGGAATACCAGTTCAGCGATGAGCTTGTGGGCGCTGAAATCATGAACCAGCCACCGTAAGTCCATGACTTCTTGCAAAGTCAAGGAACTTAGTGCCATTCTGGTTCATAGTTCCTGACCCATGGGGACCGACACACACCTCATAACCATCCCTATCAGTTCCAGTCGATGCAGTGAAATCCCCCAATACTAGAAGTGTATCTCGTCTGGGGCACTGATCAACCACAGACTCGAGTGTGGCGTAGAATGCATCCTTCACGGTGAGATCACTCGCCTCAGTCGGAGCATAAACAGAGACCAGGGAAATGACACCTAAGGAGTGACGAATCCTTAATCTCATAATACGCTCGTTGACCGGTGTTACCTCAATTATCATTGGGGTCAGCTTATTGGACACAGCTACAGCAACTCCTTGGGTATGATAACCATCAGAGCGACCAGACCAATAGTAGGTGTAACCACCCACCATTATCTCGCCGCAATCCGATCTCCGAACCTCAGAGAGAGCTGCAATCCCGATGTCCAAACGCTTGAGCTCAGATGATAACAGAGACAGGTGATCATCCTCTCTTAGGGATAGGACATTCCAGGCACCCACCCGAAGGGACCGCCTCAGGTTAACGCAAGGAGACCGCCGTCTGGTGGACGACACCTCAGCACCACTCCGACACACTCTCCCGCAATCTGACCCAGGGATGTTACCCCGTGGTTTCCCTCCTATCAAAGATTGGGGGTCCCGAAGGCTTTGCCCCAATCCCGTCATCCGGTGAGCTGCCCTGCGAAGGGAAGCTGCACAGGAGGTACTCCCACGGAGTGGGTTTTCAGATTTTTTTGCGTTTTTGCGTTTTGCGGAATGAAGGGTTTTACGGTGGCCGGAGTGCAAATCCTGCCACCAACCTCCTAATAAGAAGTGACCCAACTGCAGGGTTTGGGTTTGTCAGTCAGCTGACAGTCAACTGCAGTCAGCAATGGGTTTGGATAAAATAGCCCAATCCACTAATTACAAGGGGTGTCCGCATACTTTTGGCCATGTATTGTACATATACTGCATTTCAAAAGGGGCAGAATAGCGAAAGGGGACAAAATAATTTAGAGGATTAGAATGACTAAAGCAAACGACAAGTTCAGGAGAGAATTGAAATATGTTTTCAGTGGCTTTCAAGAAATGCATCCCCACTCCAAGGCAAGACAGCTGAAAGGTATGCACACTAGCTCTAAGTTGTCTAGCCCATGGTGGGAGGAGGTAGTGTGGGGGGTAGCGGGGTGGGAGGAGGGAGGGAGAGGGGTGGAAGTTTGTCTGGCGGGACAGGGTAGGGTGAGCTGAGGAAGCGGGTGGGGTGAGGGGAGGGATGATGTCGGAGTTGGCAGGGGAAGGGGTGGGAGGAGTGATCAGGCATTGTGTGTCATTGTCCCACAAATCGTCATTAGCCCTGAGATGAAACGCTTTACCCACTGTCCCATTTTCTGGCATTAGTCTGTGGATGTTAAGGATCCCACAGTTCTTTTTGTTCTTTGAGTCGCAAAAATGGCTGTAAGTAGCATCATTGGCAGAGAGCATGGCTGTGATGCTGATGCAACACCCTCTGTAGGTTAGGGCAGGAATTTAGAATTTTGCCAGGTTGCCAGAGATAACTCGCCTCGTCTTCGCAAAGGACACCATGGAATTTTTACTTTCCACCAACTAATACTGGCAGGTGGCACTCCCAATTTAATGTGCATCAGATGGACAGCCTAGACATTTCTGCCTGCGATACACCAGGATGACAGTTTGCAGCTAATTGCTTGAGATTTGAATCCAGGCTGTTCGGCTCAGAGACGAGCTTGTATCGCTGTAGACCATCAGGATCCCATGGTATTTTTTGTGAAGGCTAGCTGAGTTAGTGCCAGCACCCTGAACAAATTGCAAATTCCTGTCTCACTCAGGTCCAGTGCAATGTCAGGTCTGTCCAGCCGGTATCTCCAGATGTTTTACCAAACCCGCCCATCGGCCAACCGCACAAAATGGTGGGATTAATTGGTGCCCTTAAATTGGTCAGAGTCGCAGTAGAGATATACGTCTGCTTTCGACTTCACCGAGCAGGCGCAGCCTGATCTACATCCAGTTTACACAATATTGGACAGTTACTCAACTCGAATTGAAATGAAAACCCTTGGGCCATTCCTCAATTGCGAATCCTGCCTCTGCCCAAACTAACAAATACCCCTCTTGTAGGAAGCACTTTTACAAGGTCGGTGCAGTGTCAGCAACTGAAACACACCACACGGTGCACAGTAAAATATGACGGTGCAGTCAGCCAACGTCATAATTTCTCACGCGGCGTTAAGTCAACATAAAGGCGTACGTATATCTTATCTAATGATCCGTGTCTGGCAATTGGCAAGGCAGCGTGCCTTCAAACGACTTCCCGAGAGCCTTGCAATGAGACTGATCGTATCCTCATTACAACGCTCCTTCGTTAACTTTACTGAAGACTTACATTTTTGGTTGATCATTTGATTTTACATCATGGATTCGTCGTGGAAGCACTGAATGTGTGCTTGCTCATACACGAGGAAGACTTCATGAAACAGTGATTTAAGGATGTTAAATAGAAACATTAACAATGTGGATTCACAAATCGATGCTTAAATTGAAGGCTGCTGCTTGAAATGCAACGTTTGTAATCATGTACTGGTCAGAGGTTCAAGATAATGTACTTGTACCATCCTAAGTAAACCAATTACTTGGATCGTTTTTTCAATTATGCAATTGTCATTAACTATGTGCCATTCCACCTGCTTTTTACACAGACAGGTGTATCAATAGTTCATACCAAAAATGCTGTCCGCATCACTGTAGCTTTTCTCATCAAATTCCAAGAACAATGATGAGATCCAATGATGAGAACAATTCCAATGATGAGATCTCTGGTATATATTTTTTTTAAATGATGGTCTAAAGCTGTAAAGCTGTTAGAAGGTATGGAACTTACAGGAAGCAGGACCACGTCACCACGGTGCAAAATCATAAAATTAATTAATTAATTAAAATTCCACATCCATGAGCTGCTTCTGCTTGCATCCTACAGATTAGCTGATGTAGTGGAATGAAATAGATAGTGCAAGAGATCATTCAAACCTTTGTGTGTGGGTGCTCAGCTTAACAAAATTCGCAGACGGACTCTTTTCCATACTGGTTTCAAGGTCAGCCATCGGCTGCACTGTTCGATGCTTCATTCTGCTAATGTCCTGCCAGCGATTAGAGTGAACTTTTGCTCCTTAATGGCTGCCTGGCTGAATTTTCCAGTGCGGTAATGCTTCTCTAACATTGGCACTTGTTAACCTCTCTCAATCTCATTCTTTCCTTTCTGTAGTCCAACTCCTTCCTTCCTTCGATTGCTGCCTCAATACCATTCTCTTTTTCAACCCACAGTCCTTCAGATGGAGACTGATATACATGGAAACAAGGAGAAAAAGCCATAAAATGTCATCGCCCCCGTGGTTTTATTAATTTTGCCGTATGGAGTTTAAGGGCTTGCCCATAATTACAAGATTTATGTGTGTGCGCAACTGACTTGAGTTGCCATGTGACGTGGAAGATTGCATACGATTGCAAGAAACAAAATGGCCACCAGTCGGCCATCTTGGGTCTGATCTCAAAAACAAATGACGTGCCGAGCGAAGACATTATTCATTAATTATATCAGTGTGCCAAGTTTGAACAAGATCGGAAAATGCATGTCCGAGAAATGGTTGAGGACGTGTTCAACATCAGGTTTTTTTTCAACTAAAATGGCCACCAGTCGGCCATCTTGGATCCAATCATGAAACAAAATCATCTGCATATGTAGAATAGCATTTGGTGTATTTGTGCCGAGGTTGAAGAAAATCGGTCCATGGATGTCCGAGATATAGCTGTGGATGGACAAACACACTGACAGATGACATCCAATCCATAAGCCCCCATTTCAGACTAAATCCAACGGGGGTGGGAGGGGTAGTCGGAGGGTGGGGAGGCGTAGCAGAAGCAGGAGGAGCTATGATAATTTGATAATTTAGGCTTGATACAATAAAAAATTGTAAATATAGTCCTGTTTAAAAAACGCTTCCAGAGGTACATGAAGGTTTTCCCAATTATGGCAAAAAATTCTGATAAGTAATTTCAACGTCTAAAAGTGTCTTTTGTCGTTTCATACACAGCCTGTGGCTGCTGGTTGCATCATTCTTGGAAATACAGGTGTGCCACTGATGCAGTGCCCTATTACCAGGAATCTCAAACTCATTTTGCTGACCTCAGAAGGATGGCAGGTTGAGTAAACCCAACTAATAATATTTTGACCTCAGAAGGATGACAGGCTGAGTCAACCCACCTAATGTTATTTCAACAGATTGACAGGAGTTTGAAATCAAGATCCTAAGATCTCATGCCAGCCACCTTAACCATGAAGCCATTAGAACAATATAAAAAAATAAAAACATATATATGTATATATCATAACCATCCATCCATTAGGACCACACGCTGTGCGGAGTGTTGGTGCTACTTTAGCTGTCTTCTTGGCTATTGGGCACAATCCTGGACGGGTCACCACGCCAACACAGGATACCAGAAAGCTGGCACTCATTTTGCCAACCTCAGAAGGATGACAGGCAGAGTCAACCCCACCTGGTAGTAATTCAACAGCCGAATTGGATTTGAACTCGGGATGCTTAGATCCCATGCCCACCACCCTAACCATTAAGCCAACACCAGGCATATATCATATATATATATATATATATATATATATATATATATATATATATATATATATATATATATATATATATATATACATATATATATATATATATATATATATATATATATATATATATATATATATATATATCAATCATATATCATATATCATAGTGTTCCACTCGATATGAAGTTGTCGGTGTAATAGGAATAACTTATCCACATCGTTTTAACGCTCTTTAGTCCATGACCAAGTTCCTCCTAATAAAAGGCCACAGTTTTGTCTCAGCCTTGTCTGCACAATTAAAATGCTCTCACATCGATCCTATAATCCTGACGCTGAATTATTCATTTTCCCCGACCGATTAACGATTTCAAATCTCGATACAAACGTATTGTGATTCTGCTTGTCCAGGTATCCAAATCACCCTGTCATCCGTCAATGGCCAGTAACCATTTTTCTTTCTACGGTCATTTGGACAACTCAATAGAAATAACACTCCCATAAAAAAAGCTATCGAATCAGAAGCAAGGGTAATGATATTGAGGAGAGGCAGAAATCTATTCGCTGCTCTTACGAACAGACATTTATCAAAATTAGATGTTGTGCGATATGTTGATTGCATCTAAAGTTAGAATGTCTGGTGAGGCTTGTCCTATCTAACAAAACGAGATTTTTTTTTATTAAAAAAAAACTCATTTTACACCAACAACGGATGACCCTGAAGACCTTTATTCTTTGCTGTCTCTTTTGATTTGATGTCGCCATTATTTTATTCTTTTTGTCAATCGATCCTTTTCCTGAACGTTTCTCACAATCAAACAGGAATATTTGACTTCATGAAGCCAAAAAAATCTTACAATATGAATTACTAGTTAGTAGTGTAAACGCAGGTGGACGTGAATGTTTCCACAGCCTGTCCAGTGTCCGAGCATTCGGAACAAACAACTGGCGAATGTTTAGGCCTCAAGATGGGGCCTGTAACTTCAGGCTTGTCAAAGCCAGGTTCCTTGTAGTTCTTGATTTGACAAATTGAGGTGATTAGTGTGAAGGTTTAAGTCCACGTAATTGCACTGTGGTTTGGATGTTTAACCAAAACCTGGAATTATGTATTCATCCACGTGCTTCCGTCACGCACAAACGTGCTGAGGGATATGTTTTGCATTTCAACACCGAGTTCATTTGTTTTCAGAAACTCTTGGTAACCCGTGACATTCCCATCAATACGATATCATTTTTAATGCGAGTGCTGCACTTATTTAGTTGAAATGATACATATACACCAAGGCATTCTCTTTTAATTGATAAGGCTACCTTCCTTATGAAGTTTAAAAAAAAAAAAGGCTATAACACTTCTGTAGATGTTTGTGTTTGTTTATGGGGAAGCAGTAAAGAGAGCTCAATGAAAAGTAATTATGCCGGAGTTGGATATGCCGATACATTTTGATCCAAATGTGTACCATGTCGGGTGTGACTTGTCGAATCCACTTATACTGTATATAGAGCAATTGTTAAATCAGCCAACTTGTCTGAAAGTACTCACTTGTGAATGTTATGACGATCAATTTTGGAAAGTGTTGAACAATTTGTGCCAATAGTATGGCTCAAAAAACTTGTTTAGACTTCCATTGTGAACCGCCCACTTTAATGGTTGCCAGACTGTTTAATGTACTGTACAGTCTATCCAGAGAGATGATTGTGACTGCTGCAGGCTGGGGAACCTCCATAGCTGCAAGTCATTCTGTGGAAAGCAGCACTATGTACATCCTACAAGGCCTTTGTCTGTAGAGCAAGAGTTCTGCCCTCTTCTATGGGCTGGCACCCCAGCAACACATCCGTCTCTCACATATTGTGTGGCATCTGAGGCACTGCCTGAAACTTTTTTTCTTCTAAAATTGGCATTGGGGGTAGCAGGACCACAATTGGGCACAACCAGCAAGGGAATAATAAACAGAGAGAGAGAGAGAGAGAGAGAGAGAGAGAGAGAGAGAGAGAGAGAGAGAGAGAGAGAGAGAGAGAGAGAGAGAGAGAGAACGAACGAACGAGAGAACGAACGAACGAGAGAACGAACGAGAGAACGAACGAGAGAACGAACGAGAGAACGAACGAGAACACTGAAATCAGCAAATAAGATAATTTAGATAGGAAGCGTTAATGGGGATGCATTAATGTGTGAGGATTGCGAATGACTTGAGGTGGGGGTGAAATGCCTGCTTGAAGTCCAAGAGTGAATTGTGGGAAATAATTGTTCCTGGAAGGCAGTTTCATAGACAGTAGGAGCGAAGAACAAAGGAGTTGAGCTGTGCAGTTAACCTGGATTTTGTAAGTTTAACCAGGAGAAGGCTACTGGAAGAACACATGCATCCTGGAGATAGTGGAGAGGGTTGAAGGACAATTAGAGAAGAGGGAGAAATATCGGAGAAAGAAACAATATCAGAGATGTGGCGGTAGAAAACAGAGAGACCACCAACCTGCCTGTGATGCAAGTGCAACAAGACCTTGTGCTTCGGCCTCATCACACGAGATTCCAATAATAATGTTGAGAACTTTTGATTCCACATAATCTGGGAGGGAGATGTGGTCCTGGAGAACCAGCCCATTACTCCAATGACCTTCAGACAAAGGCCTTTTACACTGTGAGCAGCCCTAATTTTTGGATGAAAGACTTGAATCGATTGAGGATGCCAAATCTGCAGCTGCTTTGGAGGCCAGCTATGCTATGCCATTGGAGAAGGAGAGGTCATGACTGACCGTGAGGCCGAAGAAGTTCAAAAGACTGAACCTCTTCCATTTGACTGTCCATGGAAATAGAGGTGGGTTCGTTTTTTGATCCTTCCGGAGTGACAGGATGAGAGTGAGATTTTCCTTGATTGAAGGACATGTTCCATTTATCAGACCAGCATCTCATCAATTCTGGATCAGCAGAGAGTGACTTAGCTGCAGTCTGCATAGCAGCAGGAGGGGGTGCTGCACAACACAACTTCGAGTCGTTTGCAAAAATTTAGAGAGGCTTTTCCAGAGCATTGAATAGATCATTTATATAGATGAGGAATAATATAGACAAGGCCCAAAACACTACCTTGGAATCTCCAGCATCCACTGGGAGAATTAGGGGGGGGGCAGAGGGAGGGATAGGTGGGAAACGGCTCGAGACAGCAGCGTGTTGAATGCATGATTGGAGGAAGTCAGAATTCTGGGAATAAAGGTAGCCTTGAATTCCATAGGCCATGCAGAATGCCAGACTGTCAGATTCCCAAAATATGTCCAATTAGATGGTCCTGACCTCCACATTGAGAATTAGAGCCTCCACCCATTGCTGAGAGTGGAGCAGCAGCATGTTAAGAGTTTAGTGACCAGGACAGAATCGAAGCTGATGGTCAGAGATCAGGCTGTGTTAAAACAGGAAAGACTTGACATCAGCAGCAATGATAGGTTCCACGACTTCGCTTGTGATATTGGAAGTGAACTCACTGGTCTGTAGTTGATAGAATCTGTTTTTGCACCCTTGGATATGGAAGTGGTGTTTGCTGATTTCCAAGCTGATGAGAGGCAGTGAAAGAAGGACAGACTAAATAGGGAAGCACAGAAGCAAATGGGAAGCACATATTTCAGAGCACAGAGCAAGATGTGAGAACAAGGACACTGATGCCACGTGGGTCCATCACCAAAGCAGGGCCCATCATCACCAAGGCCCATTTATGTATGCCACCTGGGCTGGATATCACTTTCTTTACATTCTCAGGTGAGAATATAACAGAGTTCAGTAGACTAGGTAAGAGGGGGGTAAGATTGGGACAAGGCTAAACTGAATTAAACTAAAACTAACACTGAAGATGGGGTATTCTAAAACATAGGAAGAATTTCTAAAATTGACAATTTTCATCCGATTGACTTGAAATTTGAAGAGGACTTGCATATTTGGTCATTGAATTCAACCACCAATTATTTTTGAGGTCAAATTTGTTTTTTGGATTTTGCAAGTATCATGCAAGATAGAGCAAGATGTGAGAACAAGGACACTGATGCCACGTGGGTCCATCACCAAAGCAGGGCCCATCATCACCAAGGCCCATTTATGTATGCCACCTGGGCTGGATATCACTTTCTTTACATTCTCAGGTGAGAAGATAACAGAGTTCGGTAAGAGGGGGGTAAGATTGGGACAAGGCTAAACTGAATTAAACTAAAACTAACACTGAAGATGGGGTATTCTAAAACATAGGACGAATTTCTAAAATTGACAATTTTCATCCGATTGACTTGAAATTTGAAGAGGACTTGCATATTTGGTCATTGAATTCAACCACCAATTATTTTTGAGGTCAAATTTGTTTTTTGGATTTTGCAAGTGTCATGCTCTGCATGACGTCTTATTCTTGTTTGTCTGTTTTTGTGCAGGATATTTCAAAAGGTTTTGGACGGATCCGGATGAAATTTTATGGACATGTTGGGTGTGTGATTAGAACGAACCGATTAGATGTTGCGAAAGATCCAGATCCGGATCCGACTACAAGAATTTTTAAAGTGATTATTCACCATTGATAGATAGGACCAAAAACGATATGTCGCACAATATCTGAAAAAGTTGTGGACGGATTGGGATAACTTGGTGGACATATTGCATGAGTGACAAGGAAGAATTGATTTGATTTTGGGGAACATCCGAATCCAGATCCGACTAGTAGAATTTTTAAGTGATTCCTCACCATTGAGAGATGAGGGCTCAAAACGATATATAGCATAATATTGTTGTGGATTTCAGAATCGGATCTGACTATTGCACACAGCATGCAGTTCCTCAGACAGTTATTTCCATCAATGCATGTTCAGAATAGACCCATCCCCTTGTTTGGTGGGATTCCAACTCTTTGATTCATTGGAGAAGGGTAAAAAACAGTTACCTTTCTTTCTTTCTTTCTTCTGGGATAACCTTTTCCTCTTTACGACACGTTCATGATGTGTGATTTTATGTTAGTTTTCATTTCTGCATGAGCGATATTCACCGTTCGTGCGTGCGATAGATAGCCGTAAGCCTAACGGAGAGATATGCCATTCCCTTTCCATCAAAACACTTTGTACTTACAGGACATTTGATTGAACACACCACAAGCTTTTCTTGAACAGTCATTCTGATGGTCACACATGATTGTGGATCATACACTCAGGCATCCACATTTTTCCATTGATGCTCGACATGCACATCTCTTTCATCGATGTTTGGTATTCACCTTTTTCCATCGACATTTGGCGTCCTGTTCAGCAGCTCTATGGACGCTGGCTGGCTCTTGTTCATGTCGGGCTGAACGAGGAGGTGATGGTTGCCATTGACGTTTTGTGAGCACTTCACATTTTCGCTCAGTAATTCCGGCAAATGGCTGCTTTCTGGCTTTCGTCTAGTGCATCGCAAGCCAGGCCTGTGTTAATTGGGATTTGCATCTTGTTCAATGGTGGGGAAGGAATGATCGTGGGGGTTGATGGTTGGAGGTCACATGCAGCAATGTGCCAATAGGCAAGCTGTATTTGGCTGAAGTCTACTTGAGGCTCTGCTCACACTGGTCGTCTGTAAAATGGATGGGAGACCCACCTTTGTGGCCAGTGGTGACAGCTCCTGATGGTTCCTTGCAGCTCGTGACCGTTGGTTACAGCTCCTGATAGCTCCTGATGGTTGAACTGTTCTTGCTGTTTCTGTTTGGTACCTGGCTCTTGGCGTACCTGATTCTTGGTGTCCCTCGTTCCTGGGGGTGATGACATGACATCAAATGGTGTTTGAGCCTGATTACAGGTGGGGGGCACGGTGAGGCAGGGCACTAGCAGTGGACCTAGGCATGCTCACACATTTTGGGTCAATTTAGTAGACGTACGACGACTTCTGTCTTGTTAAGCCAAGACCGGATTTATTTTCCACCTGAATGATCTGCTGGGTACCTATGTCCCATGTTTAGTTATTAAGTAAAGCATCATGATAAGCATCTGCTCTTTGTATGTTTTTCTAGAAATGCTTCTTGAATTCTTTATTTGTTTGAGATAATTTTGATTGATTTCAATTCATCCATTTACACCACAAGGAAATAAAAAGTTCTTCACTTTATTTATTTTTCGTAATAATAAATTCCTTGTTGACGTTCCAACCTGTCCGTGCTTGTCATTTCCTTCCATTGATCCAGCATTGTCAGAACCTAGATAGACTGGGAGGTAATTACCAAACTAATTAACCCGTCATAGCCGGCGTGCACCAGAGGTAAACGCTCGGCTGCCATACTTTAAGGCCCGGACACACCTTGACGTTTTAGCCAGCGATGGCAACGTATTAAAATGTATGTAAAACGCTGGCTTACGTTGAACTTTTGATGTTTTTTTTTTAAAGATTCGGACGTATTCATAGCGACTTGGTCTTATGTATAACGCATTGGTAACGGACACAGAACGTTTTGTTGTGTTATAGATAACTTATACCAACGAATGCTGAAGCTGTTGTCGGCCTACGCAACCGATGCCCAACAATAGTCTAACTTAGGCGTAGCGCGTTGCACGCATCGCCGACGATGTCGTGACGTAGCCTATTAAAAGGCTGACGCACAACGATTCGAATCATAACTGCCGTAGAAATGGAAGTGACAACATCGCGGTCACACCTTGGCGATCTTGCCAGCGTATGCCGACCTAAGAAAAATGTGTCTAAAACGTTGGGGCACGTCAAATACGGTATGAGTAAGTTTGGTATACATGAGTAGAACGCTAAAGTACGCTATCATACGTCGTAGTAAGTAGAGTACGTCAAGAAATTTTAAACGTGTTCAAAATTTTACGACGTACTCGGCGTATGACACACGTTCCACATGCGATGGGGATAAGTTTTACACACGATATGTGGACGCTTACACACGTCCACAAACGCTACTTATAAGCTACTCATAAGTCGAAACACGTCGCGGTAATGTCTTTTTTACGCGAAACTTATTTCTAACTTATGTTTGACGTGCTTTGAAGCAATTCTTTACGTAGTCCCAACACACATCGACGTATGTAGACGTATTCCAATGACATCTTCCGGTCGATAAAAAAAAAAAATTAACGTGTTTCTAGCTTACAACTGCCATATAAAGACGTGTTCCCAGCGATTTTGGGAATTGGTATATAAAAATGCTGCTCATAAAAGGGGAACCCAACAGTGTTTTCGAGTCCTTTTTGAGTCGATGTCCATGTCAGCAGTAACAGTATCAGTATCAGTATCAGTATTAGTAGTAGTTTGTTCATGTTGGCAGTAGTAGGTGATTGTGAGGGGGAGGGTGTGGGTTATGATGGATCCTCCTTGCGTCCGCGTGTCCACGGGTAGGAGACATCTTTTCACCATTGTTCGAAGTTCTTCGCGGCTAATTTTTTATGGGGCTTTTTCAACAATGAGCTATAGCTTGTTTTTACGATTTATGTCTATTCATAACGGGTTGGACAAATGCACAATGAACTAATAATGTGCATAGAGCGCTTCGATAACTTATCGATACGGTATACCAACGAATAATTATCGTGAAGCCGGCGTTCACAAACTATGCCCAACAATAGCCTAACTTGTCCATGTCGTGCGGCAGTTTATCTTTGCCGGTGACGTAGGGTTTGCTATTCATAGGCTGCCACTCAACGATTTAAATGGCTGCATCTCCACTATTGAAAGTAGACGCTTGCGCTCAACAATTCGATTTTTTTTACACTCAACGACTTTTTAACGGTACCACTCAGCTATTTTCATTGTTTACAATGAACGATTTAAATTGCTGTCACTCGCCTTTGTTTTTTGACACTGGGGTTTGGAAATTTGAAGCGTTTCTTCTGAACGTGTTAAAACGCTCAAACTCGACTATTTTAAATAGACGCTGCTGATGGACAATTGGAATCATAGCCAAGCTAGACATCGAAGTGTGAACATCCTTGTCATGCCGAAGAAAAGTTTGTAGAATGCTGCAAATAAGTGTCCTGGCCGTGGCCATGGACGCAGACGCAAGGACGATCCGTTATACCGACGTCTTTCAGCCTATGAGTAACTTAAAAGTAACGTCTGTCGATGTGTGGCAACGATCGCGTAACGTGCCAACAACACGTTAATCATAGGTTAGAAATAAGTTTCGGTTACGCTAAACATTACCACGGCGTGTCTCAACTTATGATTAACTTACAAGTAGCATGTGTTGACGTCTGTCAACGATCGCAGACCGTGCATACAACTTGTGGCCAGCATAGCGGAACGTGTGAGTCATACGCCGGCATACGTCGTGAAATTTCAAGCATGAAAAAATTTGAGGACAACCAAAAAGTACAACGTTTAAAGCCAACGTACAACGACGTATGGCAGTGTTTTTCAGCGTGCTCTCAATGTTATCAAAACTTACCCATAACGTATTCAACGTGTGCTAGCGTTTTAGAAAAAAAATTAAAAAATCGGCATACGTTGGCTAAAATGTCAAGGTGTGACCGGGCCTTAAGATCTAATCAAAATAACATTGGTGCATCGCCGAGGGCACATTCCCCGGTCAGGAGGCCATGTGACCTCTAGTTCAACGGCAAATTAGACAGTGGAGACTGGATCCCGTGGTTAACTGATTGGCATTGGTGGTTGTTAAGCAACCCACCATACAAAGAAGTTAAGTGTGAGCGGTGGCCCCAGGTCTGGTTCTTCCCAGGAGAAATGAGGATTAACCCCTTCATAATACACTCGGTAGCCGTGGCCGGAACAATATTTACCTCTGCCACCGAAGGTGAAGGAGGTTACGTTTTCACCCCATTTGTGTCTGTTTATCTGTTTGTTTGTCTGTGTACAGGATATCTCAAAAAGTTGTGGACAGATCCGAATTAAATATTATGGACAGTTTCAAAGTGTGACAAGGACGAAATGAATCGATTTTGGTGAAGATCCGAATCCGAATCCGACGACTTCAATTTTTTTAATGATTTTTCATCATTGAGAGATAAGGCCAAAAACGATATATAGCACTATATCTCAAAAAGTTTTGGACGGATTTGGATGAAACTTGGTGCATGTATTGGGTGTGTGACAAGAAAGAATGTATTCAAGATCCATATCCGGTTTCGGATCTGATAATTTTGTGAGTGATTCTTCACCATTGAAAGATATATGTATTGGGGCTCAAAAACGATATACTGTATAGTAAGATATTTCAAAAATGTATTGGGCCAGATATGTTCTCGTGGATCAGGCATTACATGGCAGACGTATGTGCTCTCAGTAGAGCCCTTCTAGTTCATGCTCATTCCATGTCAGTTTTAATTCTAATATCATATCTTCCCTAAAGGGTCCAGAACCATTTACTGGATTTTACTGGGCTTCCACAGACATTGTGTTGGAGAAATTTATATGCACAAATTGTGCAGCCTCTTATTAGTGCTTAGGCCTAAGCCACATTTGCTCTACGGCGAGGATACGGCGGCCGTACGCCCTCTGAATTGACAGAAACGTGCGGCGGCCGCAGAGAAACTGAGGTGGCCTCAGGGTGGCCCTACGCCGTTTGGCAATATTTTACAGGCCGTAGGGGTCGCCGTGGAATTATAACACGGAGTTGTAACTTTTTCATTTCTACGTTCGCCGTAGAAATTCGACAAGCCGAAACAAAAGAAATGGTAATAAATATATATAAATAACCCATTCGTTACCGTCCGTCTGGCCGCACGTTCGCCTTAGGGCCCCCCTGCGGTCACCTTGCGGGCACCTTGCGTCTGCCTTGAAAATTCTATGACCACCGCAGGAACGCCCCAAGATCACCGTGCGACATCAAATCAAAGACCGTACGGCAACCCCACGTTTTCGGTCTCCACAATTTATAAATACGCCGTGCGTCTACCCGAAAAATAAAAACACATGTGACTGCTAGATTGTGTGACCGTGGAAATACTGCGGCCACCGTATAATTGCTAGTGGCCGTAGATTTTGGAGACCCCACGGCCGCCGTGGCAAATGCGACCTAGGCCTTACTAGCAGAGTACCTGCCCGATGAGCGATCTTGTTCCAAAAGCATGCAACACGTTCTTCTGGCGCACACCTTTATTTGGGTGGTGTATAGACAACTGAAAGCTTGGAAAAGGGCAAAAACAAGCTCAAATGAGCTAAGATCCTCGTCCTCTTAATGATGACATCATAAAAACGAATATGACGTCATTGTGATGTATCAGGTTTGCGATAAATTATCTGTGCTAATGCCCGGCTTGATTCCCGCAAACAAAATTCGAACAGCTTGCCTAGTTTCGGAGATAATGGTATCGGCGATTTCCATTAGCGGTGATATTATGACATCAACTTCTTTTTCCAGGAAGAATTTCCAAAATCGGAGATGCTTACTGCCTGTGCGTGGGCTTTCTGCATATACATGGCAAGTTTCACGAATATCCGATGAAAACTCTGGGTTGTGAAACAAAAAACGTCAAAAAAAGGAATGATGTCATAAAAGTTGATATGACATCATAGTGATGTATCATATGTGCGGTAATTCATCTCTGCTAATGCCCTGTTCGATTCCCGTAAACAGAATTCAAAAAGCTTGCCTAGTTTCGGAGATAATTTTTTAGGCGATTCCCATTAGCGGAGATATTTTGCCATCATAACTTTTGTTCTCAGAGGAATTTCAAAATCGGAGATGGTTACTGTCTGTGCAGGGTATTTTTACATATATATGCCAAGTTTCAGGAAGTTTCGATGAAAACTGGAGGCTGTGAAACAAAAAAGTCCACAAGAAGAAGATGAAGAACAACAACGTGAGTAAGATTTAGAGATCCTCCACGAGGATCGAAAAAATGTCCAAAAATAGGAATGACATCATAAAAATTGATATGACGTCATAATGATATCTCATATGTGCTGTAATTCATCTCTGCTAATGCCCTGTTCGATTCCCATAAACAGAATTCAAAAAGCTTGCCGAGTTTCGGAGATATTTTTTTAGGCGATTTCCATTAGCAGAGATATTTTGACGTCATAACTTTTTTTCTAGGAGGAATTTTCATAATCGAAGATGGTTACTGTCTGCGCAGGGTATTTTTACATATATACCTCAGTGTTTCAGGAAGTTTGGATGAAAATTGTAGGCTGTGAAACAAAATGTCCACAAGAAGAAGATGAAGAACAACAACGTGAGTAGGACTTCGAGATCCTCCACGAGGATCGAAAAAAAGAAAACATTTACATTGTGTGCGGTGGAAGTATTCAGCTTTTGGACCAATGGTAGGATTTAAATTGTCAGGTAACAGCTGGTGGAACCTGAGCCTCGTTACAGACCTGAGCCTCGTCCTGGTGGAGGTGTTGCTCTCTTTATCAAAGACTCTATTCCTCACTCTCCATGCACTGCTCTCACTCCCCCACACCCCCAGGAATACCTCTGGCTTCGGCTTCCCCTCCACTCCCACCTCATGTTTATATGTGTACTGTACCGTCCACCTAACAGTGATGACTCCATCTACACCTCACTATCCGAAAACATGGACCATCTTCTATCTTCTCATCCAAACTCTCTCTTCCTCTTATGTGGTGACTTCAATTGTCATCACGCCAGTTGGCTAGGTGTGGGTACGTCTCTCACCTGCCACGGCACCTCAGCAAAAGCTTTCTGCGACTCATTGGGACTGACTCAATCGGTCAACTTCCCGACCCAGATCTCAACCAATGGTACTCCATCTCTTCTGGATCTGATTTTGACAAATTTCCCTGACAATATCTGCTGCTCTTCCTTCGCTCCAATTGGTTCTTCTGACCACGTCCTTGTCAAAGTGGACATCTCTCTGGCTGTTATCAGAGAACCACCTCACCGCCGTCGAGTCTGGCATTTCACTCAAGCTGACTGGCAGGGTCTCCGAGCAGACATCAAACTTACAGACTGGTCTCCTATTACTACTTTCTCAAACATCAACTCATCCTGGGAATTCTTTCAAAGAAACTTGCTCTCCCTCATGCACAGATTTATCCCCTCTCGTGTTCAGTTGTCTTACCCTTCCTCCCACCCTTGGTTTACTGAAGCTTGTGGCGAGGCCGTTGTCCTGAAACAACTTGCCTTTGCCTCATGGAAAGCAAACCCAACTGAGGGCAATCTCAGTTCTTTCCACAAAGCTCGGAACAAGTGTGTATCTACCCTCAGGAGAGCCAGAAAACAACATCTTTCTCATCTCAAGTCTGAACTCTCAAACCTCTCTCCCTCCTCAAAATCCTGGTGGCATTTAATCAAATCTGTTTCTGGTGTATGTTCCCTCTCCATCCCCTCCCTTACCTCAAATGGCCGCACTGCTGATACCACACGTGATAAAGCTGGATGTCTAAACTTGGTGTTTGCAGCTAAATCTTGTGTCCTAAACCCATCACTATCTCTACCCACTTTACCCAGTCAGACCCAACTGTCCCTGGACTCTGTATCCTTTTCTCCTGACAAGGTGGAGAGCTTGCTTTCAAACCTCAAGTCAGATTCTGCAACCGGTCCAGACGGCATCAGCCCACGTGTCCTCAAAGCCTGCTCTTCTGCTCTTGCTCACCCTCTCTCTGTTCTATTCACCCTCTCATTTGCCCAAGGTCATCTGCCATCTGCTTGGAAATCTGCTAACATCACTGCCCTGCATAAAAAAGGTGCAAAAACAGATCCCTGTAACTACAGACCAATCAGCCTTCTCCCAATCATCAGCAAGGTGATGGAATCCATCATCGCTTCAGACATGAAATCCTTCCTCTTCTCCAATGGCTTGATTTCCAATCATCAATTTGGTTTCAGACCAGGTCACTCTACCCTGGATATGCAACTTCTGCTCTCCCATCAATGGATGGAGGTCCTCAATGCCAGACAGAAAATCCGAGCCGTATCCCTGGACATATCACGTGCTTTTGACACAGTCTGGCACCCTGCACTACTCACCAAACTCTCTTCTCATGGTATGCAAGGCCATCTCCACTCATGGCTCGCAGACTTCCTCTCCTGTCGCAGTCAACGTGTGGCCCTAAATGGAGTTCTTTCATCCCCTCTTTCTGTGCAGGCTGGAGTTCCTCAAGGTAGCGTTCTGGGCCCTGTTCTTTTTCTGGTTTTTATCAATGATCTCTGGAAAATCCTCTATTTCTCTTTGCCGACGACTCCACCCTCTGCCGTACCATCTGTCATCCCTCAGACCGGCAAGCAGCAGCTTCTTCGCTCACTGCAGATCTGGATAAAATCACAAACTGGTCCAACACGTGGAACATGTCTTTCAATCCGGACAGATCTCACACTCTCACTATGTCTCTTTGAAAGGACCGTTTAGAAACCTCCCCCCCCCAATCCACTTTCTCAACAATCCTCTGGAAGAAGTCTTTTCTTTCAAGCTTCTGGGTCTCACTATCTGCCATGACCTTTCCTGGGAAAGTCACATTTCCAACCTCGCCTCAAAAGCCAGTTGCCGACTGGGAATCCTCCGTCGTGCAAAGTCCTTCCTCGGCCCTCTTGAGCTCCTAACCACTTAGAAAGCTTTTGTCCATAGCCTGATGGAGTACTGCTCTTCCCTCTGGGATGGTGCTCCTGCCTTCCACCTTTCCTCGGCTTCATGCTGTCGAAACCAGGGCATTTAAGATCATCGGCATCTCCCGCAATGAAGCTGAGTCTTTGGGCCTCTCACTCAATCACCGCAGGTTGGTCGGTGGTCTTTCTGTCTTCTACTGACTCCTCTCCAGCCTTGCCCCCCCCTGCTCTCTCTGCGTTTTGTCCCCACCACATTTCCACAGGGCGCTCAAGGTCCGCCAACAACCCCCTTCTGGTAAAACTACCAAAATCACGAATCACTGCTCATCTTCACTCTTTCATTCCTCTTTTTCCCCGCCTTTGGAATAAACTTCCTCACTCTATTCTTTCCCATTCTTCCCTCCAGGCTTTCAAAACAGCTGTTCACCACCACCTCTTATCTTCCCCCATCCAAATCCTCGATATTTTCTACCCCCGATAATCCACCCAAGCCCACTTCCTTCAATCCCCCTGCTTTCCTTCCTGAAAGTCCCTGAAATGTCCATCTTCTCTTCGCCATGTTCCCCGTCCCATCCCCATCCCTCTCCCTTCCACAGTTCACCTAATGTGTCTGTTCCCCACTGTTTTGTCCCTTCCACTCCCGCCCCTCTTGTCTCATGCCTCCTTGCTGTGAGTTGTGTGTTAGCTCTCATACGAGCCTCGACCAAGGTATACAAAAAAAATAAAATAAAATAAAAACCAACAGCAAGAATACACTTTTTCAAAGAACAGACTGTTTGGTCAATGTTGATATTTCCACAAGCAATTTGATCTGCTTGTGTGAAACCATGTCTCATGTGTTTTTTCACAAACAGAGGGAAATCAGGAACATAAATTAAGTCATTTGTTCAACTAACCCTTTCCTATTTATACTACTCAACTGATTTCATAGCCTGGTGTTGGTTTAGTGGTTAGGGTGGTGGCTTGGGACCATAGGGTCCTGAGTTTGACTCCCGACCCGATGAATTAACACCAGCGGGTTGACTCAGTCTTGCATCCTTCTGAGGCCGGCGAATTGAGCACCAGCTTACTGGTAATAGGGGCACTGCATCAGCGGCATAGCCGTGCCCCTAACCAATGATGCAACCAGCAGCCAAAAAAGGCAGCACACGATGGGAACTGATTTCATGCTTCGTTCGTGAATCTCTCGGTATCAGCTCACACTGCTCCTTAAATTACTATAAACCGCAGCAGAGATCTACGAATCATGAGTACCTGTCATCGCAATCGTTGAACAATTTTTGTGTTCCCCCAACCTTGAGCAATTTATTAACTTATTCATGCTGGTGACTTCAACAGCCATCACGCCTCACGTGAGTGTACATCAGATCATGAGGAAGGTGAACAAGTGGTGGCAGATGTCGGGTTTGACATGGAGACCAAACAAACTCCATAAAGACTCTGAATGATGGTCTTCCCCAAGGATCTGTCTTAGCTCAACTCCTCTGTGACATACAACTCCTTATACTACCTCCAGAAAGTCTGCCTATGCAGATGATTTTGCCTTTGGCATCCAATCAATCAACCTTGAAGATCTGAAGAGTACCCTGTCCTAGGAAATACCCAACTCAGACTGCAGTTACCGCTTTCCATCTCAGCAACGGACTGGCTAACAACAAATTTGAGGTGTCCTTTTGTGGCAAACCAGTGAAGAATGAACCATTCCCCAAATATCTTCCAGTTCCCCTTGATCGCAGCCTCATGTTCCACAAACACCTAAAATGGGTCACGGAAAAGATCAAGACCAGGGTAAGCATCATCCAGAAACGAGCAGGCACCATTTGTGGATCAAGTGCGCACACTATTTCCATGGTTACCCTTGTTCTTGTTTACTCTGCAACAGAATACTGTTCTCCTGTTTGGGCAGACAGCAGCTTCACAAAACACTTGGACCCTGTCCTGAAAACACTGATGTGGATGATCAACGGGGCAATGCAGTCAACACCTGTGCAGTGGCTCCCAGTCCAATCTAACAGATCACACCCTGATGTGTGCCAGAAAGCAAGAATGCCGAGAGAGTTTCACTGCATCAAAGCCAACCCAGAGCTTCCAATCCATGAAGACAGCAGAATCTACTGAATATGTGACTCATCATGGAAACCTTTCTGGACCTCTGCAAATGTTTTGAGTGATGCGGGTTTGACACAAAGGACAAGTAGAATAATCGCAGGACAGACAACATTGCTCACAAAGACCTAGTGAGTGATCCTGCAGAAGAGCCTCCAGGTTTAGACCTTCCCCAGAAACAGTGGTCTGCGCTCAACAGGATCTGTACTCTCCATGCAAGGACGTCACACCACCTCCACAAATGGAATTTCAAAGACAGCCCAGCATGTAACTGTGGTCACCCAGATGAGACTATTCATCACATTGTAAATAAGTGGCACCAACAGAAATTTGATGAAGGGGCGAGGGCAATCTACCTAACAACAGACAGGGCTGTGACTTGGCTGTCCAACATAAACTTAGATCTGTGAGCTGCAATGTCATACGCAAGAAGAAGAAGACGACGAATCATCGGGACAAATTCAGGTCTGATGTCACCATTTTATTTTTTATTGGATTACAGTTGAAGCTCGTGGAGAAGCGAGAATGTAGAATGGATCAGGATATAAGAAAACAAGAGAAACAGTAGAATGAGAGGGGGGTGCACAGCAACAGCACAGTTGAAGGACAAAATAGAGAAAGATTTGGAGGAATAAGGGATGTGCAGAAGAATGAGGGTTAGGGGAGGACACAGGAGTGAACAAGATGGATGCAGCCACAAATTCCCATGGGATCACCTTGGGAAGAGGTGTGCTTCGGGAGGGTTCATGGAAGTGGAAAAGTTCATGGTTTTGGATATGGACGGGATGATCTGAGATGGTGGTGAACAGCTGTCTTGAAACCCTAGAGGAAAGAATGAGACCTAAGAGACTGTGGGTTTCACAGATGCAAAGAAAGATGAAAGAAAGAGTTGAGGTGAGCAGTGATTCTGGATTGTGGGAGTTTCACCATGAGGCGGTTTTTATCTTCTTTGAAGTACTTTAAATGATGTGAAGTATTGTTTAGTCATCAGGATCTTGTTCGAGGAAGACATCTCTTCTCAATGCAAAACATGGAAATGATGGTTATTGTGTTTGCTGAGACTGAATTTAGTGAGAAAATGGATGTAGAAATTTCTGTTTGGTGTGCCAGCAATCCACCAGACTTGTTCTTTATTGGAAAAGCTGCCAAGATCAAAACAACATAAGCATATAACCGATACAGCACAGACGAGACTGCAGAGTGAGAGTTATTTCGCAGCACCTGCCATCGCAGATGAGCCAGGATAGTTCAGATGTAGCATACAAACCTTTCAGCTGTTTAGTAAGGATTTGATTTCTGTCCCAACTACAAAATGTCAGTTGTTACATGAGTGAGTACTCCATCCCTTGGATGGATGTTTTGCTGGGAACCCATCTGTGAGCACTAACTGTGGATGTTAAATATCCCTGTATGTGTTTCGATGAAGAGAAGGCGAGTTAACGCTGGCACACTGAAACAATTCCCAAACTGGAGAGTTCATAGAACACGTTACCTCGTACGGTGTTCAGGTCACACCGGGAAACCCTGACAATTGCGGACCCAGCATATTTTCGGTTCATAAAATGTGACCTGCTTCTACATCTGTGGCATTGTGCTTCGAGTATTGTACACCGCTCCTTCCAAGTTCCATCTCCAGGTGATGCATGACATCATCGCCAGGCACCAAAGGAAGGGAGGACTCAGTTTTCACTCCATTTGTTTGTTTGTATGTTTTCTCGTTTGTTCGTCTCGGCGATATTTCAGCCATCCTTTGAGCTTGGAAGCTGAAATTTGGGGACAAAAGTTTAAGATTTGCTTTGACAAAAACGTCATTTTTTATTTTTTTGATTTATTAAGTAATTCATTAATTACTTAATTATTATCAATTTATTAATTATTTATTTGTTTCATTTCTCATCCTGACAATATCCCAGGCATATTTTGAGCTTGGAGGCTGATATTTGGACGTGACAGTGAACAATCGATTTGGCTATAAAAGGGATTTTTGATTTCTTGATTTATCAATTAATCGATTAATTATTCATTTTTCGATTAATTACTTAATTTTCAAAAAGTTACAGATTCGGATGAAACGGTGGTGGCTTAGTTATGCTATATGGCAATTGATTGAGAAATTAATTATTTTACGATTATTATTTATTTATTTTAATTCTGCAATTAATCGATTAATCAATCAATTATTGGACATCGCTCCCTCCAAATTCTGACTCCATGTGCTTGCTGCAAGGCAGCAGCGCCAGGCACTGAAGGTGCCCCGGTGATGTCTCGTGCTGTTATTGTTAGGATTGTTATTTATTTATTTATTTGGCAATGGAAGCAGTGTACTTTGAATGTACTGCGACTTGTTCGTGCTCATTTTATTTTTGTGCAAAAACCATATCCCACCAGCCACACATATAACAGTTCTAAAACCATTTTCCACCAGCCGGACATAAACCACATCGAGCCACACATAAGCCATTACCCACCAGCCGTGTGCAAAATCAGCTCTAAAACCATCTCCGACGAACTGCACATAAACCACCACCAGCCACCCATAAACCACCATCAGCCACACACATAACACAGTTATAAAATAATCTTCCAACAGCCAAACATAAACCAACTCTAGCCATGCATAAACCATCTCCCCAAAACCGTGCACCTAAAACAGTTCACAAAGCATCTCCCACCAACCACGCATAAAGCAGCTGGATGTGCACATAAACCACCCCCAACCACCATCCCCCACCACCAATGGTCACACCATCCACCCTTCCTCCATATACCCACAATCCCTGCATGACTACTTATGTGCAGCATGTCCTGGGTCTAATTTTTTTTTCTCGTTCCGCTGCCTTGGCCTGCTGGGATTTCTCATGCTTGTGGACTTTTTGTGCACATTGTTCGATCATGGGTCATATGCGTAGGAGTAGTGCAGGAGATGTGTCTGTTTCCAAGAGGCAGAAAAAAAAAGTCAAGAGCTTGAGCCAGAAAGTGGAGCTGCTTTTCCGACTATCAAGAGGTGCGACCTCCATGGGCAGGCACTATGGCGTGAATGAGTCGACTGTGTGCTACATAAATAAAAATAGGTCCGCACGTCCTGAAGCTCACAGGAATCAGAAACAACAATCACTCAAACCCCTCGAGATACCCTGATTTATATTATGCCATGAATAAACTGTGGTATATCACAGGTGATTAAGGTTGTGGTCAAGTTTCATCAAAGTCGTGCGTGTAGTTTCGGAGAAAAGAGCAAATACCTATTTTGGGGGGTTAATACTGCCACCCCAGAGACCACTTTAATGAGTGCAGATTTTGATGTGGTCGATAAACTTTGGTGCGTCACAAGTGATGAAGGTTGTGGTGAATTTTCATTGAAATTGTGCGTGTAGTTTTGGAGGAGAGAGCAAATACCTATTTTGGGGGGGGGGTCAAACCCCCCTCCCAAGTAGACACCCCCTAAGGAAGGCAGATTTTGATGCGGTCAATACACCTTCGTTAGGCATCAGATGTGAAGCCTGTGGCCAAGTTTCATCAAAATCGTGTGTTTGGTTCAAGCGATAATGACTGAAGTGTTTACGGACTGACTAACTGACTGACTCACTCACTCACTTAGGGACGCTGCTCGATCGCACAAGCCCTCCTGACTAAAGTCCAGGTGAGCTTAAAAGGAGAAGGTGATTCACAAAAGTGTCACAGCTAACCCAGTACCCAGCACCAAAGTGGTTACTCATGTCAGGGACATTCACATCGAAGCAATGGAGAAGGCATTAAATGTGTGGGAAGAGGACATTGCCCAGAGAAATGTACCTTTAAGAGGACCTTTGATTCGTGAAAAGACAAAGCACATATATGATCAACTGGTGGCGCAGGTGGTGCTGCAAACATGAGTGATGTGTGTATGAGTGGGCCCGGTCCCTTCCGAGCTAGTAGGGGGTTTCCACAGTGTAAAGCTCACAGAAGAGCATGCCTCAGTGGACGATGAGGCAGCTGAAACTTTCCCTACTCAACTTAGGCAACTCATTGAGGAAAAGGGGTATGTACCAGGGCAGGTCTTCAATGCAAATGAGGCCGACCTGTTCTGGAAGAAAATTCCCATTAGAGCTTTCCCCTCAAAGTGAGAGAGGACAGCATCAGGGTTCATGGTTGCTAAGGACCAGGTGTCTCTTATTCTCTGTGCCAATGCCAATTGGGGACTGCATGATTCATCCGATGATGCTGTATCATTCCCTAAAACTGCGTGCTCTCAAGGGCAAAAACAACCAAACTCCTGCCTGTATTTTGGAGTGCCAATAGAAAGGTGTGGGTAACAGCTGCCATCTTTATGGTTTGGTTCCACAACTGTTTCGTCCCTCAGGTGGAGAGGTACCTGGCAGAAAAGAACCTCTCCTTCAAGGTCCTCCTGTTGGTGCACAATGCTCCTGGCCACTCTGAGGTGGTGAAGGTGGCCCACCTCAATGTCGAAGTCATCTTCCTGTCGTCCAACACCACCTCCCTGATACAACTACTCGACCAAAGGGTAATTTCAATGTTTAAAATGTACTACACATGCCGCACCTTCTGTCACATATTAGTTGCTATGGAGTCCAACCCCGAACATAGCGTCGGGAAATGTTGGAAGGACTTCAACATAGCGCATTGCATCGGTGCCAGCAAAGACTCTCTTGATGAAGTCAAAGCCCCCACCATCAACGCTTGCAAGCAAAATCTATGGCTACAGGCAGTCAACGACTTCAGAGGCTTTCCTGACACCACTGACGAGAGGCGTAAAATTATTGGGTTGGCAAGGGAGATGGAAGGGGAAGGATTTGACGACATGGAGCCTGATGAATTGACGAGCTCATCGCCTTGCAGGGCGTCTCTTCTTGTTGAACTCAGTTAAACTACACACCTCAACTTCTTTGCCAACTTCTCCCTCTGATGGAACCGTCTTCCAGTGGCCATTCTTTCCCATTCTATCCTTCAGGGCTGCAAGCAGGCAGTGCAATGCCACATCATATGCCACCCCACCCACACTCTGAACCATGATCTTTATTACCCCATTTACCCTTCCTAACTCACTCTACTTACTTGCTGATTTCCTTGTTTCCTCCTCCTCCTCCTCCTCCTCCTCCCCCCTTGCTCTGTGTCTCTCTCTCTCTCTCTCTCTCTCTCTCTCTCTCTCTCTCTCTCTCTCTCTCTCTCTCTCTCTCTCTCTCTCTCTCTCTCTCTCTCTCTCTCTCTCTCTCTCTCTCTCTCTCTCTCTCTCTCTCTATCTCTATCTCCTATTCATTTATTCCCTTTCCAGATGTGCCAAACTTTTACCCACTCCCCCCCCCACCCCCTGTCAATTTAACCTTGCTCTTTCATGATCCTCACTGTTGCAAAGAAAAAAAAGCCTTCGTGTTTTATTTTTACAAAATGCAATTTTTAAAGATATTTTAAACAAGAGTAGACATTTAAGGATGCTTTAAGGACTAATTCTGAATTGTTTCCCCTCTCCCTCCCACCACCACCTTCTTGTGGAAATCTGCTCTGATCAAATCATTCTGTTGAACACGTTCTGCCTGACCTTATTAATGGGACTTTGGTTGAGATTTACATTGTGCCATGGAGGTTAACATTAATGATGCATGGCATGCAGCCAGTTCTCCAATTATTAAGAGCTCTGACCACCAACCTGTGCTTTGCATGTCTGCATGTCACATAATGAAGTTAATGTGTGTCTGACAATTCATCATTCCCTTTCTCTCTCTCCAACACCTCCCCCCCCCACACATCCCCCAAAACCACCTGCAGTCAGTGAGCACGAATAACCTTGGAATTAGTCCCACATCAGACAGGAATAATCAGACCTCTTCATTGTTGTGACCTTTAAATTGAAGCATAGCATCTGGGATGTTGATTGTGGAGCAGCGCTTATCATAGGTAAAAAAGTGATGTCGGTGCAGAGAAATTTGCATCTGACAGTGGAGGAAAATTGTTGGGGGTGACAAGCAGCCATTACCAAAGACTGCTTAAATACTGTTTCAGTTACCTTTAACTCTTAATAAAGAAAAAAGGAGAAGGTTTCGATTAATCCTCTTCACAATCGATGGATATATCTTGCCTTTGGTGCTTTGTGTTGAAATGACGAGCACAAATCAGTTTTATTAAGGTGTGAATAATCCTGATCGAAGGTGGTGGCCGAATGCCCACACGTTAGAGCTGACATTGAGTGGTCTCATGACTCGGCAGGCGGAGAATCTCCAACGAAGCAGCTAAAATATTCAGGGAAAAATTGGAAACGTCTTTGAGGCAGGTGGAAATTAGATATTGTGGGTGGTTTAGCTTCAAAATCACATGTGTTTCCATTGGTTGGATTTACATCTGAGCTCATCATCACTCAGTTTCTGAACAATTCAATTTCTCCTGCAATGGAAACAGCAAAACAGAAGAAAGAGCAAGCCATGACCAACGGATAGGAGCCTGTTGTGACAAAGAGAAATGCCATCCTGTCATGGGACACCTCTGTCCGTTTGAAGCACGATCACTTACAAACATCTGATTTTCATCACTGTGAATATCAATTGACTTGGTATAAATAGGAAGGAAAGATTTCGGAAATTGTTTGGCACTCGGAGCATCTCCTCGTGTTCCTGCTTTTATTTTGTTTTCGCATATGTGATAAGCTCGAGAATCTCTTAACCTGAGCCAGTTTCAAAATTTAAACTGTCCAATTGACCTTAGCAGCAGTTCCAACTGATAAAAAAAAGTTAATTTGGACAATTCATACATTGTTTGACACTCCGGGCATCTCCGAGTATTCGTGTCATTTTTTTTCATTTCTGTAGATGCAATGAGCTCTAGAATCTCTTCAAAATGGTATGTGCTGTTTTAAAGTGACGTGTGGTTTTGCTATCCTGTTTGAACGTTCTGTTTTAACATACCCCATTTCCTTCAATCCTGTACCAGCATACAGGATCATTCCTGCCACATCCTCTCAAGTCCCTCTCCCAAATGCAAGTTAAATCCCACCCCCCAACTTTCCCTTCAATTCCCACTAACAAACACTCCTTTCGCTTCCACACTTCTCCCTCCTTACTCCCCCATCCTCTTCGCTCCCATCCCCTCCTCACACCCCCTACCTCCAGAAGTTTATCACGACGTGTGTTGAAGCATCACTCCCTCCCCCCCCCTGTTCATCGGTCTCCCCCCTTCCTCACTTTCCACTCCTGGCTGCTAAAAATTGGATGTACTGTTTGATGTTGAGCATGAACTATTTGGCCTGAATGCATAATGCATGTGATGAAAGCCTGGTGTTGGCTTCATGGTTAAGGTGAATGGCTTGTGTTTTCAGGGATCTTGAGTTCGAGCCTCAGTTGGGCTGTTACATGAACACCAGCTGGATTGATTCAGCCTGTCATTCATCCGAGATTGGAAAAATTAGTACCAGCTTCGTGGAAACAGGGCACACTGCATCAGTGGCACAGCTGTGCTCCCAGCTATAAGCTGCAAACAAAATACAGTAATGTGTCTGCAAGTATGTGTTGCTGGCTGCGATCTTTGCACATGGGTGGGTTTCATGAGATGGATTGGAGATGCACCATGCAGGTCTCAAATTATCCACTTCCGTGCATGTGTGCGTGTGTGTGTGTGTGTGTGTGTGTGTGTGTGTGTGTGTGTGTGTGTGTGTGTGTGTGTGTGTGTGTGTGTGTGTGTGTGTGTGTGTGTGTGTCATTGGTTGTTATCGCTACACAAGCAGAGTACCCACCCTACAGGTGATATTGTTCCAAGTATGTAAGCGTTATTTTGATGCATACCTTTACAGTATTTGGGTGGTGTGCAGGCAACTGAGAGCTCTGTTTCAGCAAAAAAAGAAAAAAATCCTTGGTTTCGTCCATGAATCAAAAACATACCTACTGCTTATAATTCAAACATCTCACGACACTGGAAAACGTGGGGACAGGAAAACTGCACTGAAAATTGTGGAGACTTGTAATACCCTCCTCCACCTGAAGGAGATGCTACACGATACACTTTATCTGGATAATTTACGTCCCTCCTCATTCCCCAAGACCACCGACAAAAACTACAACACCCCTCCACATTGAATGGGATCGTACTAATCCTCTGCAGCAAGTCTAGATGTAATTGGCCCAGAACTGTAGGAAGAGTAGCATGACAAACAAACCCATAAACCCACAAACAAACAAACAAACAAACAAACACTGGTCCATGAAATATCGTAAGGATGCAGGTTTCAGAAGGTGGAACGGAGCCCTCCCAAGTCTCAAAGTATCCATCGATGTGTGTGGACGTGTGTTCATGTGTATGTACAGTGCCTTCAGAAGTATTTTCACTCCTTGACTTTTTTCACATTTCATTGTGTAATAGCCTAATTTAAAATGGATTAAATTGAAATTATGTCCCTGTTGACTAAATCGCCAGAAGCATTATATTTTTGGGTTGTCCGTCCATCCGTACGTACCTACGTCTGTGCTAATTTTCTCTGTAACCGCTTATCCAATTGACATAAATTTTTCACCATATGTGCAACTACTCATGTACAATGTTGTAATGATAATTAGGATGTCACTGGTCATGCGCTGTGGAAGCCATGTTGGAAAAAAAGAGAAAAAAAAACTTTGGACTTCTGTAGCTCTGAAACCGTGACTTGGAAAAAATGGAAACTTAGCATGTTTGAAGTACTTCCCCTGGGAAACAAGAAAAAGAGCAATCAAAGATTGCATACCCTCACCAGGACTTGTTTTGTGTGATGCTTGTGTAATTTTGTGTGGTGTATTTTGTGTGGAGTTTTTGTACTGGTGTGTTACGTAATTAATAAGAGACATAATTTTAACTGTTACGTTATAACTGCGAGCAGTGATGACCGGGTACCAATACATCCTGAATTGATGCAACCCCACTTTGATTGGACACCTGTCCCTGAACAATGACGTTCTTTTTATTATAATTCTATTGAACTTAGAATTCAGGTCAGGTCAGGTATGGGAGCATGTGCCAGAACAGCACGTCGCTGCGTCCACTTTCCGCCGGGACTCCAGGGGCCTCCGTCTGGCCATCCCCATCTCCTTGAGATGATTGTCAACCTGCTACAACCACGAGGCACGTGGTCCGCCCACTGGCCTCCTCCATTCGCGAGACTCCCCCGCTGAGAGAATCTGGTGAGCAGGATCAGCGTCAGGAAAACGAGCCACATGTCCATACAGCCGCAACTGATGCTCACAGACTATGCAGGTAACAAATCTCATCCGAGTCTCTCTCAGCAACCGCTCGTTGGACACAAAATCCGACCAGCGATAGCCAAGGATTCTCCGAAGAGACCTGGTTCCAAAGGAATTAAGTCTCCGTCTCAGATCCTTGGTCAGAGTGCAAGTCTCGCATCCATAGAGCAAGACTGGAAGCACCAAGGACCTGAAGACTCGGACTTTCGTCCTCCCGCACAGGTACCGGCAGCGCCACACCCCATGATCCAGTGAATCCATGACTCCCCAGGCCCGACCCAGACGTCTATTAACCTCTGACTCACAGCCAGCAGAGACATGAATATCACTGCCAAGGTAAGTGAATCTCTCCACGACCTCAACATCCTCACCACAAACAGACACAGACAGGAGAGCAGCATCCAAGATGTCACCGAAAGCCTGGATCTTAGTTTTGACCCAAGAAACCCATAATCCCAGCGGCTCCAACTCCTCATTCAGCACCTCGAGGGCCCCCAAAAGGATATCTAAAGTCTCCGCAAAGATGACTGCATCATCTACAAAATCAAGGTCCGAGATCTTGTCATTCCCAAACGATGCACCGCAGCTTGATCTCTCCGACATCCTCCCTAAAATCGAGTCCATATAAGTGCTGAAAAGTGTGGGGGCCAGTACACACCCCTGATGAACTCCAGTAACAACTGGAAATAAGTCAGAGATGGTACCACCACACTTCACAGCACTCTCAGTACCAGATTAGAGTTCAGACATCAGATCGATCAGTTTTGGTGGCACCCCACGAAGACTAAGATTCCTCCAGAGGACATCCCGATTCACTGAATCAAAAGCTTTACAGAGATCAACATAGGCTGCAAGCAGCCCCTGCCAAAACTCTCGTCTGCGTTCGGTGAGGACACGAAGTGCAAGGATACGGTCAATCGTTGACCTCTTTGGTGTAAAGCCTGACTGCTCTGGACGCTGGTGCTCAAGCAGATGGTGGCGAACCCTATCAAGAATTATCCGAGCAAAGACCTTGCCCGGCACTGAGAGCAGCGTCACCCCTCGGTAGTTGTTGCAGTCTTGGCGATCACCCTTCCCTTTCCAGAGAGGGACAACAAGGCCCCTCTTCCAATCAGTTGGGATGATTCCTGTGTTCCAGGCAGAGCATAAAACTGCATGCAACGATACGAGTGCAGCATTTCCACCAGCCTTGAGAAGTTCAGCATGGATGCCACAGATCCCTGGAGCTTTGCCCCGTTTCAACCGTTTCACCGCAGCCCGTGTTTCCACAAGCGAAGGTGGACCACAGTTGATTTGAGGGTCAGCAACAGGGATTGTAACACCCTTGACGCAGGCCCGTAGCCAGGGCTCAGTATTAAGGGGGGCATTTGAACTGGATGGGGGGGGCACAATTATTTTATTTAATATTTTTGATAACCCGATATACTATTGTATTCATGCAGCATTGACACATCTATACTGAGGTTGCCGTCGCATACTACCCAAATTGATCTCAGCAAGATTTAATATGTTCCGATGTTTTTGGCCTAAAATTATTCGAATGCAGGAGAGCCGCAACAAACTGGCACATTCACAATGCAGATATTCAATGATTAGACAATTGGCACCAATTCAGGTGCACTTATACAAGGTGTTGTGAAGAATTGGCATTAGAAAATTAATATACCAGAGATACAATGACTAAACGGGGGAGGTTGGCACCAGAATCAGTGCACTTTGAAATAAGATACAGTCGGCTATGACCTGCGATCACCACGTTAAACTATCAACAGCAAATACGACCAGCCTGAAGATACCACAAGGTCCGCATTTAAAGCAGTCAATTACACAGGGATAAGGTTATGCACAAAGCACTAGATATGGGATATGCAAAGCACCAAACACAACATTTAACTTGAACATCAGAAGTACAAAGCAGCCGACCACGGCAAGTGCTGACCACAACCACACTGCAACCACAACCACACACGCATCACCAGCAGTCACACACAATCTGAACTCCTCGTATAGTTTTTATACCACTCTACTCACTGTCAGAAGAGCTGCAGGCGACGCGTCTCGGTGTGGAATCTTCTGAGGACCTTCTCCTTCCATTCATTCAGGCATTTACGTGTGAGGTCTCTCTCGAAGGCCAGCCGTACCAGTTGTGCCTTGGTGCATGACGCATGGACCGTCGATGGTCAGTGAAGACATTCCTCAATGTTGAGAATGAGTTTCACACATGGCAGTGGACGCACCAAGTGTTAGTCCAAGTCTCATAGCAGTCACTACACTTGGCATGGCTTCCAGCGTTTTGTGGAATGTTGAGAGGAGTTTTTGTGTTGTCCATCTCTTGTTTGGCTGCTTTTCTGTCTGTGAGCGAATAAACTGTTTTGCAACCACACACTCTGTTTCACTGATGGTTGACTTTGTTAATGTCATGATGTGCTGGAGCAAGTGGGGATCCAAAAACGTGCCATTTTCGGGATTCAAGGCAGCGAGTGAACGGGCGAGTTGTGTGTTGCGCTCACTGAAGCGCTGAGTGATCTCTCCAAGCACAGTGTCAATTGCGCTGTAAAAAACCCTCTGCAGTTCCATCTTGTCATTGTTTTGTCCTGTAGTCTTCAAAACTACAAACTGTTCCAAGTTCTTATGCATTGTGCGTCTCCGTTTTGGTGGTGCAGGTGTAGAAGTGCAAGCATCGTTGGCCTTGTTCCACAGATCAGTGAATTCATCCTCAGAGCGGAGTTTCTTCACGCACTCTGTAGCACTCGCCACCAGTTCCAACCCCGTTAGCAATTCCCCGTCCTCTGCCTGCAAGAGTCTGTTAGGGCCATCGAACAACATTAGCAGTTTTTGTACAAAGATAGCAATGAACATGAAGGCAGGCCCAGAGACTTCCTGCAAAAGCACAATCGCCTCCATCCTCATCTCGGCACCGTAGGCGCGCTCTGCATCAATCTCCGACAGGAAGGATGTGATATCCTTAAAAGATCCTATGATCACAGACACGGTGGCTAAATGTCCCGTCCAACTTTGATCAAGAAGTCGTTTTAATCGCTCACCTTTGTACTGTGCAGCAACAGTGGGCTTTCTGAAGAATTTGTACAGGCAACAACAAACCTCAAGGAAATCAGTGACAGCTTTCTCTGCTGCCAGTGCGTGGATAACTACCAGATGAAGTTGGCAATTTAAGCAGTGCACATAGGGGATTTCTCTTTCCAATATCTCTTGCAACAACTTTTGCACCCCACCGTGCTTCCCAGCCATTACCGAAGCCCCGTCGTACACCTGACTTAATATTTTGACGTGTCAAGTCCTGTTTTTATCAGCTCTGCAATTATTAGGTCTGTAAATGTTTTTGCATCTCCAGCGTCGGCTGTAGCTATTGTGAGTAGACGCTCTGTTGCTTCATTTAATGCCGATACAAAGCGAATGATGATTGATATGTTCTCACATTCAGTGGGGTCCCTCGTCCCATCCACCTTGATGGTAAACCACGATGTGCCTACTTCTTCCAGGATGGCATCCGTCACAACATTACTCAATGTGCAGATCTCATTCTGGATTTCCGGACTAGTATAGCTTGCGTTTCGTGGGATATGCTTTCTTATTTCGGCGAGCTTGGTGTCTTTTTTTTGAGTGTGTAGTTTAAAAGCGAGAGGAAGAGCCCACTGTGCCCGTCTGACATATCTTCAAAATTATCAAGGCTCCCTCTAAAAGGTATCTCATTTTCGGCGAGAAATCCCACAACATCTATAAGAGCAGACACATAGTACCGGTTTCTATTTAGCTGGTCAGCATTGAGGAGTGCGGAAATCTCCTCACCACAATCGATGCGCCTCTCATTCTCCTTCCACCTCAAAACACAAGTTAAATGTTCCTTTGAAGTTGCGTGTTTGTGAAACCCCCTGCCTTTCTCAACAGCATGTTTCCAATTCCGGTAGCCTCGCACTGTGAAAGTGGAGTACACTGGGCCACGTGCGGTGTTAAACTTCCTACATGGATAGCAGAATGCTGCATCTGTGTGCACACTGTATTCCAGCCATTCATTAGTCTGGTACCACGAGGACACAAACGAGCGACTCTTGTTCTGCAACAGATGGCCAGGGTACCGCTGTAGAACAACTTGATTCGGTCTCTCACTTCCAAGATCATCGGGAAGCGGCTTGACAGTCACACCCGATCCCGAGGCTGCCCCCGAGCGTGGCAACTCGGCTGCCTGCGCTGAGGCTCCAGCCGCAGGGCTGATGTTGCTGGCTTGGCCAGGTTGGCCAGCTTTTGTCAGTATTTTATCGACATGATCGTCTTTTCCTCCTCCTCCTCCAACTCCTCCCACAACATGTCTTTCATCATCTTCTTCATTTTAGTCGGTTACATTTTTTTCCTTTTCTGAGCCATTTTCGTAAATCCATCATCCACGTCTTTTTCTCCTACTGTGAGCTCGTGCTCTGTGATTCGCTCCTCGCGACTCGTGAGATTTGACGGTTGAGGGTTTTATTTATCAAATGATCCATCCATAAAAAACAGGTTTTATCTGCATAATCTCAAATGTAAGCGTGATTGCAAACACACGTATTTTTAATTTTTATTATAAAATTACTTTTGTAAGATGGAGGGTTGACGGGTTGTGAAGGTCACGTGGTGCACGTGCACTTCATCTTTAATAATGTAAATTTATGTCTTTTCCTGAATCATATTATCATATTATGACTATATTACATTTATAACTAACTTACAACCAATCAGGTAACCTGCTCAATGGGGTCTCCATATCGAATACGCTGATTGGCTATTCCTAAAAACTAAATGATCCACGATATATAAAACCAGCCACAACATCGATATTCGACACGAGGTCTTGGCTGCTGGCGTTGGTGCTTGGGTTATTATCTTTTATCTTGTGGTCTTGGACTGTATTGTCTTGCCAATTGCTTTTGGAGATGCACTGGGAAGCGCACACTTATCTCTTGACTGTTATTCAAAGAAGGATATTATTAAAGAACAGTTTATCCAAGAAGGCTTAATTATTCACCACGTTGAACATCTGGAATAAGGGTTTTAGTTCACACAGGTGAACTCTTAAATAGCAAGTTCACAGTGGGCGCTCGTCCTTAAACACTAAGTTGTTCACAGGGTGCAACAGGGCATAAATGGGTGGCGTACAAGTGGGGGGGGCACCAGATGCGCCATGGGGGGGCATTGCACCCAAATGCCCCCCCCCTGAGCGACGGGCCTGCCTTGACGTCCAACTCGACAGCTGGGGGATCAGCCTGGTACAACTGCTCAAAGTAACCGGCCCAGCGGGCCTTCACTTCAGACTCCTCTGTCAAGAGCCTACCACTCTCTGCTCTAACTGCAGTACATCGAGAGATGGGCTTGGATGAACGCAATGCGCGAATTCCCCTGTAAGCGGGACGAGAATCACCTGACCACAGGTGATGCTCTACCCCCTCACAGAATCCTCGCACATAGGCCTCCTTGTCCACCCTCGGTGCACGTACAGTTTTACGCCTCAGCTCCCTGAACAGCTCAGCTCTGCCATTCAGCCTGGCCCTGCGACTCTGGTCAATGGTATCCAGTGTCCCTTGAGAGACAAAATTCTTCTTTGCCCTGCGGTGAGCTCCAAGACATCCACCGGCAACATCAACGACGGTGGTCTTGAAGGTACTCCACAACTCTTCAGGACGCCCCAAAGCACCCAGACCCCCCAAGTGTCCACTCAGCCAGTTCGCAAACTCCTCAGCTACTCTCTCATTCCTGAGCTTGCCAACATCCAGGCAAGGCTGGGATGGTACCATTATCCAGGATTTCAGGTGCAGCTTTAGAGTTGCTACAACAAGCCTGTGGTCAGTATTGAGGAACTGAGCACTCCGGTAGACCCTGCAGTTCTGGATCATCCTCCAGCAACCGTCAATGAGGACATGGTCAATCTCCTTTGCCACACCGCCAGCGTTGGAATACCAAGTCCAGCGATGAGCTTGTGGGCGCTGAAACCATGAACCAGCCACCCTAAGTCCATGACTTGTTGGAAAGTCAAGGAACTTCGTGCTATTCTGGTTCATAGTTCCTGACCCATGTGGACCAACACACATCTCATAACCATCCCTATCAGTTCCAGTCGATGCATTGAAATTCCCCAAGACTAGAAGTGTATCTCATCTGGGGCACTGATCAACCACAGACTCGAGTGTGGCGTAGAATGCATCCTTCACGGTGAGATCACTCGCCTCAGTCGGAGCATAAACAGAGACCAGGGAAATGACACCTAAGGAGTGACGAATCCTTAATCTCATAATACGCTCCTTGACCGGTGTTACCTCAATTATCATTGGGGTCAGCTTATTGGACACAGCTACAGCAACTGCTTGGGTATGGTAACCATCAGAGCGACCAGACCAATGGTAGGTGTAACCACCCACCATTATCTCGCCGCAATCCGGTCTCCGAACCTCAGAGAGAGCTGCAATCCCGATGTCCAAACGCTTGAACTCCGATGAAAACAGAGACAGGTGATCATCCTCTCTTAGGGATAGGACATTCCAGGCACCCACCCGAAGGGACCACCTCAGGTTAACATAAAGAGACCGCCGTCTGGTGGACGACACCTCAGCACCACTCCGATACACTCTCCTGCAATCTGACCCAGGGACGCACAATCTGACCCTGACACAGATCAGCACACTTCGAATTCGATTAAAATTAATTCAATTCAAATCAAATGGAACACCAAATAGGTACAGTCCTGCATTTGAGTCATCAGAAAGAACCCATGCAAGCAAAAAACAAAGATGAAGTCATCAGGAGGAACCTGGGTAGGCCCAAAATTTTGCAAGTCATTAAATGGATGGGGCTATGTCGTCGAACCAGCCGACGGTAGCGGCCCCGCTAAGATGGTGCATCGTGCAGAGATAAAGGTGTGTCCTCTGCCTACTTCACCTTTTAGAGGAGGACATTTCATCCTACATGACCATGTTACCTCAAATCAAACACCTGCGGATTTTGAGGGTAGTGAACATTTTGCCGTAAATCAAACTCCGATGGGTCAGAGGATGAATACCAGATCATAATTCAGTCCCAACCAAAACATGTGAGGCATGACCAATTCCACTGCGTCGTACCAAGCGATGCACTGCGGGTCAACACCGTAACCCAGCACACCATCCACACCCCAGGCGAGGGATGCTTATAAGCTGCAGGGACGCTTATAAAGCGAGGGGCGCCTGTGATGCCAATAAGCTGCATAGGGACGAACAGCTTAATTGCTGGAGAGGATGTAGGCAGTAAAAGAGCAGAGAAGATGAACATATTTGGTAAATACATTTTATTCCTCTCTTGATGCTTCTCCCAATCATCAGCAAGGTTATGGAATCCATCATCGCTTCAGACATGAAATCCTTCCTCTTCTCCAATGGCTTGATTTCCAATCATCAATTTGGTTTCAGACCAGGTCATTCTACCCTAGATATGCTGCTACTGCTCTCCCATCAATGGATGGAGGTCCTCAATGCCAGACAGGAAATCCGAGCCGTATCCCTGGACATATCACGTGCTTTTGACACAGTCTGGCACCCTGCCCTACTCACCAAACTCTCTGCCCATGGTATTCAAGGCCATCTCCACTCATGGCTCGCAGACTTCCTCTCCTGTCGCAGTCAACGTGTGGCCCTAAATGGAGTTCTTTCATCCCCTCTTCCTGTGCAGGCTGGAGTTCCTCAAGGTAGCGTTCTGGGCCCTGTTCTTTTTCTGGTTTTCATCAATGATCTCTCGGACTCTCTGGAAAATCCTCTATTTCTCTTTGCCGATGACTCAACCCTCTGCCGTACCATCTGTCATCCCTCAGCCCGGCAAGCAGCAGCTTCTTCACTCACTGCAGATCTGGATAAAATCACAAACTGGTCCAACACGTGGAACATGTCTTTCAATCCAGACAAATCTCACACTCTCACTATGTCTCTTCGAAATGACCGTTTACAAAACCCCCCCATCCACTTTCTCAACAATCCTCTGGAAGAAGTCTTTTCTTTCAAGCTTCTGGGTCTCACTATCTGCCATGACCTTTCCTGGGAAAGTCACATTTCCAACCTTGCCTCAAAAGCCAGTCGCCGACTGGGAATCCTCCGTCGTGCAAAGTCCTTCCTCGGCCCTCTTGAGCTCCTGACCACTTACAAAGCTTTTGTCCGTAGCCTGATGGAGTACTGCTCTCCCCTCTGGGCTGGTGCTCCTGCCTCCCACCTTTCTCGACTTCACGCTGTCGAAACCAGGGCTTTTAAGATCATTGGCATCTCCCGCAATGAAGCTGAGTCTTTGGGCCTCTCACTCAATCACCGCAGGTTGGTCGGTGGTCTTTCTGTCTTCTACCGACTCCTCTCCAGCCTTGCCCCCCTGCTCTCTCTGCGATTTGTCCCAACCACATTTCCACAGGGCGCTCAAGGTCCGCCAACAACCCCCTTCTGGTAAAACTACCAAAATCACGAATCACTGCTCATCTTCACTCTTTCATTCCTCTTTTTTCCCGCCTTTGGAATAAACTTCCTCACTCTATTCTTTCCCATTCTTCCCTTCAGGCTTTCAAAACAGCTGTTCACCACCACCTCTTATCTTCCCCCATCCAAATCCTCGATCTTTTCTACCCCCGATAATCCACCCAAGCCCACTTCCTTCAATTCTCCTGCTTTCCTTCCTGAAAGTCCCTTTAATGTCCATCTTCCCCTCGCCATGTTCCCCGTCCCATCCCCATCCCTCTCCCTTCCACAGTTCACCTGTGTCTGTTCCCCAATGTTTTGTCCCTTCCACTCCCGCCCCTCTTGTCTCATGCCTCCTTGCTGTGAGTTGTGTGTTAGCTCTCATACGAGCCTCGACCAAGGTATACAAAAAAAAAAAAAAAAAAAAAAAAAAAAAAAAATGCTGGGGCTGTAGCCTGCTGTAATAATGGAAATTAATATCTCAGCATCAGCTTCCCATGAACTGCAGACAGGATGTCTGTTCCTGGATAGGCCCACAGCTTTCCGTGGAGAGGGAAGAAAGGACTGGGAGCCGCGAGCGGAACAGTGTGAGCACGAACTTGATTTGACGGGTTCAGTCTGCGAGGGTTGCTTTGTGAACGATTGACTGCCAGGGACGATTTCGGCTCGCCTCAGCATGTTGGGCTGAATGGTGGAAGCCACTGTCTTCAATACTGGGAATGGTTGCAAGTTTGGAGAAAATCTATTTCCTTCCATTTGAGATCTTGATTGGTCTTGCCTCTTTCATTGGAGTGACCGACCTCACTCAGTTATACATTTCTCAGACATGCATTTACCGATGTTGTTCAAACTTGGCACACAGATAATATTAATTAATGATGGCTTACGTCATGTTTTTCAGAATTTTTTTGCACATTATTTTTTTTTGTCGAGATCAGATCTAAAATGGCCGACCGACAGCCATTTTGTTGATTAAATGTGTTCCCAACCATTTCTCAGACATGCATGGTCCGATTTTGTTCAAACTTGGCACAAGCACAGTACACGATGTCATACACTTGCATCCAACTTTATTTTGCGATCTGATCAGAGATGGTTGACTGCTTGACTGGCAGCAATTTTTGTTGTCAATAAATATGGGCTCGGCCTTTAACTCCATACAGTAAAAATTACTAAAACAATGGGGCTATGACATTTTATGTCTATTTTTCCTTGTTTCGATTTAGCGTATGGTTGTCAATTTTCTGCTCACAAATAAAGGGATGAGATATTTGTATAATAAATTAAGGTATTTGAATGTAACATCAACAAACAACTACTGCAGGTAACAATTGCAGGATCACACAAAACGGTCATAATTTCCGGCATTACAATACAGCCCACTGACGACTCCTTCCAATTTGTTTGGCGATTTGCCATCCACAAAATATTACAATTTGCCATCCATAACATAAAATATTCGGTTCACAGTCACAGCAGATTCATTCAAAAAACCTTTGAAAACCATAAACGTTGTATATGGAGAAGTCCTTTGAATTTTTGTTTAAATAAAAATAATTTTGCCATAAAGATGTAGTTTTTGTTTCGTTTTTTTTGCAAGCAATGCTGCAACGGGCAGTATATACATATACTAGTAAAGCCAACATGTTGTTTCAATGACGGATTAGTCATCCTCTTTGCTAAAAATTGCCACATTGGTCACTTTGGCATCACTTTGCAGACTCAAAACAGCCTCTGAGACCACAGCGTAATGGCCCATGTTACTTCCCTCACAAGGTTGTATCTATATCCTGATTCTGGAGTCTGTAGCTTCGACCTGCTCTCCCACCCCATCACCACGGCCAGACGTCCCTTGCTGCTGGAAATGTTTCCCCCACATTATGTCCCCTGCTCTCTGGTTATTATTTTTTCCCACTTTGATAGGCCCCTCCATTTTGAGCGAGAAGGAGAAAGAAAGGAAGACAAATTACACATGCATAGAGTGACAGCCCCCCTCCCCCACCCTGTCCTCATGTCCCGCTCTGCCCCTCCCTTTGTCATCTGCCCACCCCCATTTTATACTAATGTCCCTTCCCGCCAGAAATATCTCACACATGACAAGCATTGACAGGTCCCTCGATTAATTTTTTGGGGGGTGGGGGGAGAGGGAGGGGGAGGGGAGGACAAATTTACAGTGCGAAGAGTGCTTTAACCTCAGTGTTGCCCAGGTCAAAAAGGAAATTATAATACCACCAGCAGGTAATGCCACCTCTGCCACCACCACCAGGTGGCACTACATGTTACACATTTGCATAGAGAATTTACACCCACCCTCTGACCCCCCCCCCACCCAATCCCCCTTGTGAGTCCATGGCTGCATTGGCAATGTTACCCCTCCCCTCCCCCCCCACAAAGCTGCATTTGTAACCTGAGTTTGGAGTTTGGAACTGAAAAGATGTGGCCGTGCATAAGAAACAAAGCCACAGATAGAGAGAGACAATTGCATGCATATATATATATATATATATATATATATATATATATATATATATATATATATATATATATATATATATATATATATATATATATAGTCCACCTTCTGCATAAGCAGTAAAAGTATTGCTTTCTGATCGTGGTGAATTGGTCATTTTACACGAAACCATTTTAAGTCACATATATATATATATATATATATATATATATATATATATATATATATATATATATATATATATATATATATATATATATATATATATATATATATATATATATATATATACATACATATATACATACAGATATGTAGTGTTCGTATTAGTGGGAAATTCTAAGGATGGCCTGAAGTCTCAAGAGCTCATTGGGCTGTCACTGTCAGTGATGACGTCCTTGGATTTGAGTTCTGAGTTGAGTCAAAAAAATTTCACACTATCGTAATGCAGGAATTTTTTCCTCTACACATATATATATATATATATATATATATATATATATATATATATATATATATATATATATATATATATATGTATATATATATGTATATATATATATATACATATATATATATATATATATATATATCACACACACACACACACACACACACACACACACACACACACACACACACACACACACACACACACACACACACACATACACGCACACACACTATGACTCAGTCTTTTTGTTTAGTCAAATGAACCTCCTTCATTTTAAATTGCTCACAGTACTAATCCATCTATTGTTAACACCCAGGATACCGAATCCATTTGCAGGACTGTGGATATTATACATGTGGGATGGGTGGGGTGGTGGTGGGGGTGGTGATATCTTGCCTCAACTTTCCCGTCAGTGGTTTCTTCCACCACCTTAATGTAATGATTTTTTTAAAAAATCCGGTGCGGTATTTAAACATCAATTGCAGTTATCCTCCCACTGATGTGCTATGTCCTCCAAAAACAGCTTCCTCCTCACAGAATTATCAATCTCCACCCCAACTTTGTAAATAACTTGACACAATTAGTCACAGCTGCAGACATCTTCAGAGGGCCACCTCTTTATATCTTTCCACAAACACCATCGAGCCTTCAACCTGCTGTCAAGTTTTGTTTGCTTTGATATCTCTCAGCACCCTGACAGATTAGTTTGTTGAAAAAGCTGTGTCAACTTGACAGCATTTTCGAAAAGTAAACTTCTCAAATTCTCTTGGGGGTGTAGCTTTAGCTTGGCATTGGACATCCTGCTATTCAGGCTCAGGGTACAGGAATTTGACCTTATCATTTTCTGCTTGCTGAACTGGACAGTAAACCATTCCCTGGCATGAATTACTGCGTAAACGGCGAAAGTATTGCTTTCTGATCGTGGCGACTCAGTCAGGTTCTTTCGACAATGGAAATTTTACACAAAAGCATGTAAATTCAGAATAAAATCCTTCCTGTTAAAAGAACAAAACGCTTTCTTTCATTCCTGTCATTTATTCCAAATTCATGGAGAAAAAAAAGTTGAGGAAATATATCGGTATGGAATTAGTCCAAACTGTTGGGGTCTGTACCATGACCGTAATGACCGCACCGTTCAGTTTTAAGGTCGTTTGATGGACCGAATAGGTGGGCCCATTGTGATTTTCACCTTGCATCAGCAGTTATAACATCCCATTAGATGGATGCACTCTTCCTGATTGTCATTTGAAGTACATAACATTAGCAGGTGGCGCTTTCAGCAGCGTCAGGCTGATCCGCACTCTACACACCTATGGTCAGCAACATAAGGAGGAACAAAATGGAACACATTAAGTAATAATAATAATGTGTTCAAGTAATAATCATAAAATTTTTTATAGAATGTTTAAGTGTACGTATTCAAAAAATAATACGAGCTCTTCCATGGGCCTCGACTTTGTATGCAAAAAACATCATTTTGACAGGAGATGAGCTAAAATGCTTGTGCGTGAAAAGTAGTGACTTTAATGGGTGTTCAATTTAAATTTAATTCAATAAATCCAGTTACGTAGTTCTGTTTTGTTGTAGCCGACTTTGTTGTGACATTCATCGTTGTGTTGTTAGATTTCTCCAACTTTCATGATCAGATTGCTCCAAACATTCATATCCTACACCGCTTCCCAACGCTCTGACAGCGACAGCACCTTGGTTGCAGACTTTACCCCATCCAGCCAGCACATGTAGTACAAGGTCTGGCTCTTCCCTTTCTTCCCTCAACAATTTCAAAACTGTCAATCTTCTTCCCTTCTCTATTCTTCACTGTCCACAACTCATATCTATTATATATCTTGCAACTGAAAATACCAGAGCATTCACCAGCCTCCTCTTGGTTGGTATTGGTCACATCTTTGTCTTTCCAGATCTTTGCCAATTCTGACATTGCTGTTATCCCCATTACTAACAATCTATTAATTTCTCCAACACATTCTCCACTCACTTCAATATTAGGACACACAAGAAGATGAAACTTTCCACTGTTTCCAAATTATCGTCTCCTGGTCTGAACACGTCGATCTTCTCAGGTGACAAGATTTTGTCTTTTTTTCAGGTTTAAATAAAGACAAGCTTTTTCACTTTCCTTCTGCAGCAATTTCATCAAGTGCTCTGTAATTTCTGCCAAGAGAGTGGTGTCATTAGTGTGATTTGAAGTAATGATGCAAGACTTAGTAACTTATGGATTGTAAACGTCAACTATTTATGAACTGCTTTAACAAGTACTCTTTAATTTCACTTGTGGCAGGGCTGTGACTTCATGTTTCACTGACATACTCTCATATCCACTATCCAGCATAACCACAACTTCATTCCTGGCTGTTCCTGGTGATATCACTGCTGTTTTCTAAAGGTAGGAATTCTAAACATGTGAGTACATGTGAATTCTAAACATAAAATCTCCCCCCCCCCATTTTTTCCTTTAAACAATATGTCAGTCACAAAATACTTCATCCATGTAGGCTGTCGTTTAGCCCTTTAAAATCACTGAACAACTTGAGGATCCCTCGGTGGTGCAGGTACGTCTGCAGGCTGTTAGTCAATAAGAGTTTGTGACTGCCAGGAAAGAAAAGGATAAATGCTCTCCTGTCCTTTTACTACTGGTGATACAGGAACCTTCTTCAGACGTTTTGCATGCCACTGTGACTCATCTTGCAGATAGTAGGTGGCTGCTAACAACCTCCTAATGATCTGCAATGAGTCTGAGCATCAAGGCTGTTGCTTGCTGCGATGCTGGGGCAGCCAGACATGCACCCAGTCCACATCCTGTAACGTCGGTAATTTGACCCTTATGGACTGGTCCAATATCAGCTTAGTACACTGCTATTGAGTCTCTAACTGCAAACGTGCTGCTAAGAGCACAGTATTACCCTTGGCGAAGCTCAGGCTATCAAGCTGGAGATGTAGTTCCCATCCCAGCATCAGTGATGTTGGAGATACCCCTGTAGTCATGTGCTTTGAGGAACCGAAGTATCGGAGGGTTTACATGAGAGCAGTTTCAAACTGCCAACCTTCAGTCGGGTAAGTCTGGTTGAGACACTCCCCACGTCCATTTGCCTGAGGATGGTACACAGCTCTTCTGATGTGTTTGATCGCATTCTCTGCCTGTTAAGTTGTAAAGTCAGTGGAAATTAATTGGGGCCATTGTCAAGTAATGATTTCCAGGAGGCCATACCAGGCAAACATCAAATCAAGCCTTTGAATAACCAATTGAGTGGTGATTGATTTTATTGGCAAAGCTTCAGGCCACTTTGAAAGGAGATAATACACAACTAGTAGGTAATGGCCTGGTGCACCAAGCAGTTGTCCACAGAGGTCCACCTGTAGATGTTTGAAGGTGAGGAAGGCCACTGCACAGGAAACAGAGGGGCAGGACTTGGTGGAGAGGATATGCCACTGAACAGACATGCAGTGCAATCCTTGACCATTAGTTTGATGTCTTGATCGATGATGGGCCACCAAAAATTTCCCTACAGCACTGTTTAACTTTCACTACTCCAAGGTGTCCTTCATGTGCCATTATCAAGACCTGTGCTTTACTTGCCACTGGAATCAGGCTACAGTGACCTTTGCTGATACAGAATCCTTTCAGAAGGATAACTCTGCACTTACCCTGTAGTCGGCTAACAGCTCCCCTTCCATATTGGATAGCCACCCCCTATTAAGTTGGTGTGGAGCGTGGTAAACAGAGCGTCATCTTGGGACTCTTTATATAGCAGTTCCATGGAAACAACAGCAGACAGGGGTGCTTGAAGCAGTTGCACTAGTTCAGGTTCGGTATCTGTTACCTGCTGGGCCATTGATGGTGGAACAACCGCTCTTGGCAGATGGTTGGCAACTGTTTTCTGTCATCTGGGTGTGAATTCTAAAGTAAAATTGTACTTGTTCCAGCAGTCTGCTCACCTGAGTAGTCATTGTGGTTTATGTTCTGAACCACCGGTGGTCGAAAGTGTTGTCAGATATTGATGGTTGGTTCACATTGTGAAGGCTCTGCAGTGGAGGCACAGATGTCTTTACTTGCACAACAAAATACATGCCAATGCTTCCCTCTCACCCACTGAGTACTTTTGTTCAACTGGAGCAAGGAAGTGGGAAGTCTTGATCGATAAAGTTGGTAGCAAATGCCACCGGTTTCTCTACACCATCATGAAGTTGTGACAGCACAACACCCAGCGCAACTGCAGAGGTATCACAGGTAACCATCGTCTATGCAGTGAGATTGAAGTGCACTAGCATGGTGGCAGAAGTGAGCTAATGCTTAATTGTGTTGGTCCCAGTCAACAGCCTGATTAAATGCCATGATCCACTCCAAAGGTACATCCTTTTGTAGGACGACCACATGGCTTGGTTGAAGGCCTACTCATCGCTGACCCTGCTTGTGGCTATTTTACTGCATCTTTTGACACCAATGTTAGTGGCTCTCACCTCTCTCCTGGTTTTAAAGTGGGCTGCATCGAGTCTTGCATCCACCATGCGCATTGTAGAGACAAAGAGAAGTACTGCCTGCATTATTGTGCTGTTGTATAAGTGTGATCTGTGGCACCCAGCGGGTTAGGTTTTGCATTTGATTTCTCCTTCTTGTATATAAGTTTGCATATCCCCATTCTCCTCTTTGTGCCTTTTGACTCATTTTGTTTGTTCAGTGTATTATAGTGTTTATCAACCTCCTCCCTGTGCTTTGCTTTTTAAATATACCCTTTAAAGGGGAAGAAAAAGTGTTTCACCTGTCTGCTTGCCATACGTGTATGCTGTAGAATTTGGCTCATTTGGGTGACATTGGGGAAAGGTAGAGTAAGAACTGAATGCAGTGCTCTAAAATACCGTTTGCACCATCTCTCGGGATGAAAGATCCCGGCTCTGAGGAATTAACGGATACCAGGACGCGACAATGTATGAATGGATGTATTGATGCCAACACTTCCTCTATGTGTATATATATATATATATATATGTATATATATGTATATATATATATATATATATGTATATATATATATATATATATGTATATATATATATATTGTTGCGGATTTCGCGCCCGCCGGCGTGCGACGGCCACGTAACGAATCGCGGCGCGTCGCCCACCGGACGGACAATCCAGTCGTGACCCTCTCGGACTAACGCCGGGAACCAGTCACGGGTGGACCTTTCGGTCTCACCGCGATCGAGCCAATCAGCCCCCGCGTGGGATAGGGTTGCTCGCCAAATTCGAACTACCTAAGTACCCACGCGGAGGGTAGACCGGGCGATCGCACCTCGCCGCAGGTCGACTTCGGACACGGGCCACTTAAGCGACCCGTTCCGTACTATCAGAATAACCGAGCGGTGTTATCGTCGACCTCGACGGTTCGATTAATTATCGGGCGTATTCAGCCCACTACCAACCCTTTACGTGAAGCAAGATGGGGATTCAATGGAGGAAAAGACGAAGCGAAGCGGGAGAACAGTTCAACAATAAAGCACGTTTATTCTCGGCACACGGGAAGCACACAAATACAATTCCACCAAATGCACACAAAAAAAAGAAAACACAATTCCATTTACAAAAAGCAAACATAAAAGTGAAAACACAGTGCAGAGCTAATTCCGACTACCGAGCACACGGCAACACTTATACAATTCTACTTCACAGACGGCGCCGACAACACATACCCAAAACCAAGGAAAAGAAATACCCTCAAGAATGAGGTAGGCCTGGGGCCGAGACCTGGTCGGGCCTACCCGTCTGGTGATGAGACGCGGAGCGGCGATGGCCCCGCAACCCGCGGGCCTCGTGGACAGTGCCTGGCAGGGGGGTGGGAACGGGGCCCCCTTGGTCGCACTATCTCAGCGCGGGGGGAAACAGGAGGGGGGTTGCTGATGCTCGGGGTATAGAGGATCTTTATTATGTGCGACGAGCGTCTCCACCTCGGCCAGGTCGCGCTGCCGGCCTCCCTCGGGCGCGCAGCTCCTTGCACGACGCGAGCACCCTTCGTCCGACTCGCCGCCTCTCCACAGCTCGTCCCCTCCGTTCCGACTCTCCTTCGCCTCGTTCCGACCTTTACGACTCCCTTCTTCCTCGTTCCGACTTCTTACTACTCTTTTACTGACGAACACCGTCCTTTTATCCCCCCGTAACTTCGCCTTTGACCCCCTCCCTTTGACCTTTCAACTCGCTCCCCATTGGCCCGACAAAAAGTGGGCGTGAAGGCTTTTTGATCCACAAATTTGCATATATCGATCGCCCTGGGGGCGGGGCCAATTCGCCCCCTCGCTCACCGATTGGACGGCAAAAAGTGGGCGTGTGTCGTTTTGGATCCGTTTTTGAAGCAGAAAATCCGTGATTTTGTACACGCTGTTCAACGTGCGCCCTACACGAGTCCAGCATCGGTGCCCATGAGTGGCGCGAGACGACGGCGATGCGATGGTGGCGAGTTGTGACGGTAAAGGTCGTGGCGGTTGTGGTGAAGCGGTGGTTGTGGTCGGTGGTTGATGTTGTGGTTGTGATGGTGGCGATTGGTCCAAAATAAAGATAGTAAAAGAAAAACGGCTATCCTGAAGAGTCGCAGCACGTATAAATGACATGTATTCCCACTAGACAACGGGTTTGGGCCTAACTACACATGCACTTACCGAGATACCTCACCTAAGGGACCTGAATGGTGGTTTGCGAATCTGGTAACCACAACAATATATATATATATATATATATATATATATGTATATATATATATATATATATATATATATATATATATATATATATATATATACACTACATGGCCAAAAGTATGTGGACACTTGCTCATCCAACATCTTATTCCAAAATCACCCCCTTTGCTGCTGTCGCAGCCTTCACTATTCTGGGAAGGCTTTCCATGAGATGTTGGAACATTGCTGCTGGGATTTGCTTCCATTGAGCCCCAAGAGCATTGGTGATGTTTGGTGAATAGGTCTTGGTCACAGTTGATGTTCCAATTCCTCCCAAAGGTGTTTGATGGGCTTGAGGTCAGGGCTCTGTGCAGGCCAGTCAAGTTCTTCCACACCAATCTCACCAAACCATTTCTGTATGGACCTCATTTTGTGCACAGGGGCATTGTCATGCTGATACAGGAAATGCCCTTCCCCAAACTGTTGCCACAAACTTGGAAGCACAGAATCGTCCAGAATGTCATTGTATGCTGCAGCGTTAAGATTTACCTTCACTGGAACTCAGTGGCCGAGCCAGAACCATGAAAAACATCCCCAGACCATTATTCCTCCTCCACCAAACTTTACAGTTGGCACAATGCATTCGGACAGGTAGCGTTCTTCTGGCATCCGCAAAACCCAAGATTAGTCTGTCAGACTGCCAGATGGAAAAACATGATTCATCAGTCCAGAAAACGCATTTCCACTGCTCCAGATTCCAATGGCGGTGAGCGTTACACCACTCCAGCTGATGCTTGGCATTGCACATGGTGATCTTGGGCTTGTGTGTGGCTGCTCAGTCATGAAAACCCATTAATGAAGCTCTCGACAAACAGTGCTTGTGCTGACGTTGCTTCCAGAGTCAGTTTGGAACTCGGTCGTGAGCTTTGCAACTGACACCAGACGATTTTTCCATGCTACGTGCTTCAGCACTCAATGATCCTGTTCTGTGAGCTTGTGTGGCCTACAACTTTTTCTTTTTTGTATCCACTGTCGAGACTCGCATGAGTCCTAAGACACAGAATGTACAGCAAGGGGAGCAGGAGACAAGAGGGGTGAGAGAGGCAAGGAAAAATAGTGTGGAACAGATACATGAAGAGATCTTTGGAAGGGAGAGGGATGGGGCTGGGTACACAGGGTAAACGAGATGGACACAACAGGGACTTTCAGGTCCTTACACGACAGGGAATTTCATGGGGGAAAGTAGGGAATTTGAAGGAGGTGGGTTTGGGGTGGATTAGTGGGGGTAGAAAAGATTGTGGTTTTGGAATGGGGATGATTTGAGATGGTGGTGAACAGCTGTTTTGAAGACCTGAAGGGAAGAGTGGGATTGAAGAGAGTGTGGAAGTTCCTTCCAAAGGCGGTGAAAAAGATAAATGAAAGGGTGAAAGTGAGCACTGATTCTTGATTTTGGTAGTTTCAGCAGAAGGGAGTTGCTGGCAGTCTTTGAGCACCCTGCGGAAATTTGGGGGGGGGGGACATATCTTAGACAGAGCGGAGAGGGGGCAGCCAGAGAGGAGACAGTAGAAGACAAAAAGACCACAGACCAGCCTGTGGTAAGAAAGTGAGAGACCTAAAGACTCAGCCTCATTGCGGGAGATACCAATGATTCTAAATGCCTTTACTTGGTTTCCACAGCATGAAGCTGAGAAAGGTGAGCGGAAGGAGCACCAGCCCAGAGGGAAGAGCAGGACTCCATCAGACTGCAGACAAAAGCTATGTATGTGGTCAGGAACTCAGGTATGCCAAGGAAGGACTTTGCATGGTGGAGGATGCCCAGTCGGTGACGGACTTTGGAGGCCAGCTTTGAAATGTGGCTTTCCCAAGAAAGATCATGACAGATAGTGAGAGCAAGAAGCTTGAATGAAAGGACTTCTTCAAGAGGATTGTTGAGAATGTAGATGGGGCAGCTTTCCAGATGGTCCTTTCACAGAGACGTAGTGAGAGTGTGACATTTCTCAGGATTAAAAGACATGTTCCACGTGTTGTACCAGCTTGTGATTTTATCCAGATCTGCAGAGAGTGAAGAGGCTGCTGCTTGCCGACCTGAGGGATGGATGGCAGATGGTATGGCAGAGGATAGAGTCATCAGCAAAGAGATAAAGAGGATTTTCCAGAGAGTCGGAGAGATCATTGATGAAAACCATAAAAAAGAACATCGCCCAGAACACTGCCTTTAAGAACTCCAGCCTGGACAGGAAGAGGGGATGAGAGAACTCCATTTTGGGCCACACGTTGGCTGCAGCAGGAGAGGAAGTCTGTGAGCCAAGAGTGGAGATGTCCTTGGATACCATAGGAAGAGAGTTTGGTGAGCAGGGCAGAATGCCAGACCGTATTGAAAGCACGTGATATGTCTAGGGATATGGCTCTGATTTCATGTCCGGTGTGAGGACCTCCATCCATTATTGGGAGAGCAGAAGCAGCATATCCAAGGTGGAGTGACCTGGTCTGAATCCAAATTGATGTTCGGAAATCAAGCCATTGGAAAAGAGTAAGGATTTAATGTCTGATGTGATGATGGATTCCATAACCTTGCTGATAATTGGGGGCAGGCTGATTGGTCTGGAGTTGCAGGGATCTGTTTTTGCACGTTTTTTATGCAGAGCGGTAATATTTGCTGATTTCCAAGCATAAGGCAGATTATCTTGAGCAAATGAGAGGGTGAATCGAACAGAGAGAGTGAAAGCAAGAGCAGCAGAGCATGTTTTAGGACACATGGGCTGATGCTGTCTGGAAGGATTGCAGAATCTGCTGCAGTCAGCATTGTTGATCATGGCAAGAAATTCGGCAGGTCCCAACTTTGTTCCCTCGGGAACTCCGACATTAATGTGTGTCCATTCAGAGAACTTGTCAGCGTACTTAACACACTGTTCATGATTTGAAAGAAAGTCACTTATCCAAGAAACAAGAGATGAAACAACTTCCATTTGTAGGAGTTTTGAAATTGCGATCATGTGATCAATGTGATCACATTTCACCCCAAAGGTGAAATAATCTCAACCCGATTATAATGTTCGGCACGATTCATCGCAATCTATCCAAAGTAGTATTTTTACGAGTGGGCTCGTTCACTATTTGCACCACTGAGTCTGAAAATGAAGTGAAAAGTTCAAGTCGATTGAGGTCACCAAGAATGGTGATTCTACTATCTGGCTGCAGAGTGAGGATCTGATCTATCATCGAGCTGAGGATATATAACAGCTCACTTGCTAATGGACTCTTTGGAGGGTAATATGCAGTGGTGATGACTATGCTCGCTATTGATCATGGCAGACGAGGAGGTTGGACCTTCAAACAAATCACTTCAAGATTTTCAGGGTCTGCAACATTAAGAGGTATATTTTCAGGAACTCTGCATCCCCGCTTTCATTTAGTTCCTCGGTAGAAAATGAACCTGACCTGATATAGGCATTTAATTTGCTCAGTACTGTGCACAATCATACTGCATTTCAGCACAGCCAGTGCATTCCGTCTGCAATGGCAATCGTCCTCCCCACAAGATCTGTGAAAGCCGGAGAACATCCTGTCCAGGCCGGCAGGAAAACAAGCGGGTGGGGCAGCTCACCACGGAACAGGTTGTCGCAGATCCGCTCATCACAGAGCCAGGTAAAGAGAAACGTGCTGTCGGTCAATGTGCAGCGGCCTTCACGCTGCTGCCGCTCAACATGCCATGGCCTTCACTTCACTCCAATGACACCGTGTAAAATTGCTATGCCATCGTCCGTATTGCAACCTTCGTCTCCTCAAAAGGAAAAATACGATGAAAAATACGATGAGGCAGTTGGATTGCAAAGATATCAAGAGTTCTTCTGCATTAGAACACAACAAACATTCAAGTGTGTTTAAGGTTGGCAGCAGCGACACAGCTCCCCCGAAAGGTGTAAAATCCAAGATGGCTGCTGCCATGATAATGCACGACTGTTGCTGCCAACTCGTCGTAGAAGTTGTTGTCGTATCTTACATCTCTCTTATTATAAATCCAAGCCTTGTAATGGAACTTCCACTCACACATCTCACACAAACATGGACATGCAGATGAGAGACACATACGCACACACACATAACACAGGACTATTACATGAGACAAACACAGCAATCCATCCTTTCACCATTTTGTCGTACTTGTCACCAAATCGCAAGGAAGGACCTTGGCTTTTTTGGCAAGGACTGGATTGTATACTCTGGATGATTTCTTCTTCTTCAGGAAGGTAGACTTCCTAATTCTGACAATGCTCTCCATTTTGGGCCACCCCAGCTGCGTTTGGAATTTTGTTACAGCACGTGCTACACCAATCACTGCAGTACAGGCAATTTTTCCTCAAAGCAGGTCGTCCTTGTTGTTTTATTCTCCACTCTTCCTTTTTCTCGGATTTTAGGGCATTTAAGTATTGACTTGGATGGTTTAATCTTAAATTACATGATTAATTGAATTGGGGTTGAAAATATATTTGAGTGTGGCAACTTGGCATGGTATCGCAGATATGCAGCAGACAGCAATAAATTGGAGAATGTGCAGAGAAGGGTGACCAAATTAGTCCCTACCGTACATCATTTCCCTGACCAAGAGAGACAGAAACACCTGAATATGTACTCCCTAAGTTACAAATTCAGGCAAGGTGACATAATATCAGTTTTCCAGATCATAAAATAATTATACCGCCTTTATAGGAAGAAAAATAATGATAAAAAAAATCCAAACATTAGGAACATGCACCTTGGCCCCACGATCGAACTACACAGTCGAACAAAGCCTGTCCAATGAGCATACATATGCATCACAGCCCACAGGTTGAGGGACATGATCAACTAAACATATGCATCCATATTCACATCCAGAATGCAGTCATATAATAACGGGTCCACTCTTATGGATAAAGTCTTTTTTATAAACAAAATATACGTTAAAAATCCAAACATTTTAAACTTGGGACATGCCCTTTGATCCCACTGCCAAAATATATAATCCAATAATCCTGTTCTGCAAACATATACAAATGTACCACTGCCCAAAGGCTGAAGTACACAGTCACTGTAACACATGCATTCTAACTCAAAGGGCCAGAATACATGGTCATTAAAATAACGGTCCACTTCTTCTGGTTAAAGCCTTTTATATATTGTTGCGAATTCGCGCCCGTCGGCGTGCGAACGGCCACGTGACTCGAATCGCGGCACGTCGCCCACCGGACGGACAATTCTGTCGTGACTCTCTCGGACTAACGCCGGGAGCCAGTCACGGGTGGGCCTTTCGGCCTCACCACGATCGTGCCAATCGGCCACCCGCGTGGGATAGGGTTGTTCGCCAAACTCGACCTACCTAAGTACCCACGCGGCTGGTAGACCGGGCGATCGCACCTCGCCGCAGGTCGACTCCGGACACGGGCCGCTTAAGCGGTCCGTTCCGTACTATCGGGATAACCGAGCGGTGTTATCGTCGGCCTCAACGGTTCCGATTAATTATCGGGCGTATTAAGCCCACTACCAACCCTTTACGTGAAGCAAGATGAAGATTCAAACGAAGGAAAGGACGCAGCGAAACGGGGAACAATTCAACATGCAAGCACTTTATTTACACGACACACGCAGAGCACACATATATCAATTAAAACAATTATGCACAAAAAGCAAATGTAACAAAAGAAACAATGACGCAGAGATACTACCGAATAAGACCGACACACGGCAACACTTAACAGTTTTACTTCACCAGACTTGCGCCACACACACACGTTTACACAGAACCCAAAAGAAATGGAAGTCGCGACTTCCCTGAGCGTGTCGAGTCCCTCTCCGACGTCCGTCGACGGGGTCCCGCCTGGCCGCGACTCCGTGCCCGAGCGTGGTAGGCGAGTCCTCTCCTGCGTTCCTCGCGCCTGCACGTGTTGGCCACTCGACGGTACGGACGGGGTTTTGGGGAAACGGACGGGGTTCGGTCGGCGCTGTTTTCCGTGCTCGCGCACGGGTCAACGAAGCAAGGCAGGAACCACAAGCTCGCGACTCGAGCCAGAAGACGACCATGAAGACCAACCCTCGACTAACCACTCACTCCAACTCTCGGCCAACCAACCCAACAACCAACTCTTGACCAACCAACCCAACAGCCCTCAAGGTCCGTCCTGTTCGCCTTTTGTAGCGCGGGGCTCCGCCCTTCGCTCCGCCCCGTTTTCGGCCCCACCTCCCTTCGAGCTTCTTGGAGAAGCCTCTCGAAGGGGGCGTGACCTCTCGCTTTCCCTCCACCCCGTGCCATGCGGGGGCCGGGGGGAGTCAGTCTTGGCGTGGAGCTCGGGAATTATTCCCCCCAAAAGAGTCCCCCACCCTTTCTCACCTTTGACCCCTGCATCGCCCCTCCTCCACACCGAGCGCGGAGAACCTCGACGGGAAAAACAGGCGGGAAAACCCCCGAGCATAGCCGTTGGTTTCTGTTTGTGCCCGGAGATCGTAACCGCACAGGGCCTGCTGAATGGCGAGTGGCGAAGATGTGGTAGCGTTGATAGTGGAGGTGGCGTGGTTCTAGTGTGGTTGGCGCTGTGGTGGGGATGGCGTGGTTGTTGAGATGCTGTTTGTTTGATATAAAAGAAAAACAAAAAAATGGCTAACTCAAAGCGTCACAGCCCAGATGGATCACATAAATTCCCTCTATACAACTGGTTTGGGCTAACTACACATGTACGTACAGAGATATCTCACCTACGGGACCTGAATGGTGGTTTGCGAATTTCCACAACCACAACAATATAAAAAGGTGAAAAAAAAATACAAACTTTTTAACAAGTTTGGGAAGTGCACCCTGACCCCATTACCAAGGTACATGGGTCAACAAGTCTATTCCGTGGACATACATAATTTAACCCATGTACCACACCCCAAAGGTTGGAGTACATGGTCAACTGAAAACACACAGACCAACCCAAAGGGCCAGAATTCATGGACATCCAATAACGGGTCTAATCTTCAGACGGAGTGGATTCACCTCAAGAGTTGAGATTGCTCGCTACACCCTGTAGCATAAATAACAAATTGTACCTCTACACTGGAAGGGTGACCACGAATCATTGTCTCACACAAGCAATTGTGCAGCAAAGATTGTGACGCTGTGTTTGTGCATGCAGTGTGAAATCCTGTGGTTTTCACAAGCTCCACCCACTACTGACTGCATTTTAAGCTGGAAATACCATTTTAACGAAAACATTTTTTTCCCTGACTGCCTAAATCCTCGTAGGCTATACAATGGATGCTTAGATAAGGTGGATGTGTGGCAGGCATTCCCTAAGTTTTAAGCTAGCACGTTTGCAAAATCCTCAGTACCCGCAACATGTTTGAAAAATCTGGTCGAGATTGGCCCAGCCTTTTTTTTCTATGATTTTCAGACCTACACAAACCTACAGACAGACAATTTCCTTGTGATGGGGAAGGGGGAAGCAGATTTTGTGGGAAAAGGTAGCTTCAAACCTTGTCCAGTTTCTGAAGTGCTTACATGCAGAATTTGGGGTATCTAGGTGCTACGTTTCAACCGTGAAAGAATAACGTACAAACGCACAAACAAACACACAAACACTTGAAAATATTTGTAAGATACGATGCAATACCAAAAGCCATGACCATCAGTGGATTACACATGTTTGCGCCAAATATATTAGAACATGAGTTGTTCAGGACAGCTCCATCTATCTACTCCAACATAAATACAAAATAGGTTTTAAGCTAGCACTTTTGCAAAATCCTCAGTCCCAAAACTAAAATCCCCAGCATGCAGACCATTGGTGTTCCCACAATCCACTGCGACAAAATGGCTGTCAACGACATATCATTTCGCCAAAGTGCAGTGATTGAATGATTCATGAAGGAGAACAACTCGGCTGCACATATCTACGGTTGATTGAGTCAGGTGTATGGAGATGCCTGGATGGGTGCTAGAAGTGTCAGAAGGTGGGTGAAATGCTTTAAAGACAGAAACACGGACATTGCTGATCAGCCACACTGTGGTGCGCCGAGAAGCGCCTTGACAGAACGGAATCAGCACAAAGATGATGCACTCATCAGTGAAGACCGAAGGGTGATGGTTATGGAGATTGTGGCACAGCTTGGCATAGGACACCATGCCGTATCGGAGATGATAGTGACCTTGGGAAACTGGAAAGTTTGTTCCCGTTTGGTTCCCTGTTTGCTTGTGGAAGAACACAAAACACACACATTTCCAAAGGGAAAACCATCGATGCGGCTCATTATGTTCAGACGCTCAAGAATCTGAAACGTGTACTTTGGGAAAAGCGCCCGATGAAAAAAAGCTGTCATCTTTCAGCATGACGACTCCAGACCATAAACTGCACATCTGACATTAGAGGAAATGTCAAAGAACGGCTGGGAAGTGCTTCCTACCCCCCATACAGTCCAGACTTGGCCCCCTCGCACTATCATCTGTTCGGACCCTTGAAAGATCACATGAGAGGCCAGCACTATAAAAACGACGAGGCAGTTCAGAAAGCCGTGCATAACTGGTTGTGAAGTGTTGGAATGGACTTCAACCGCATCGGGATGTTTAAACTCACGTAGCGCTGGCAGAAATGTGTGGATTGTTCTGGAGATTTTGTAGAAAATAATGTATGTAGAGTTGCTATTGACAACATCACTTTTCTTAAATGTACCTTTGTTTTACTGATCAATAATCGTGCAATTGACTTTCAGTATGGCCCTCGTGTATATAGCTGACTCGCGATCCCATCCCAGGATATTCAGCTCAGAGGTGAGTTTGTGTGACTCGAGACTTTCGTGCTCAGCATTCGTTGTTGCTACATGTTAAAGAACCGATGTTGCCTTCTGGAAAGAGCAGGCAAGGTAACGCAGACACCTTGGATAATTTACAAATTCCTGCCAGTCAAATGTCAAACCGAGCAAGCCAGGTCGTGAAAGACTTGGCCCGGTGCCATTCTCCCCAGCTGACCCCACAACAGAGCATGAAAGATTGTGGACGTTGAAGAAAGAGAAGATTCTATTCAGAAATCAAACTGTCATCTACCAACTTTCACTCCAACATGGCAGTTGATGGTGTTTTGTTTTTTTCAATTGTGAATGTCATCATTTTGTGGGCCATCGTGTTTGTTGCATTTTCTGTCACACCAATCAGCCAAAATTGAAAGGTAACACTGTCCACCACCATATCAATCATTCATATTTTCTCTTAGCCATAAATTATCACAATTTTCACAGTAGCTCATCCTCAACATGTCATCCTATTTCTCATTGTAGCGTAATGTCGCTGTTGTGGAAGTTTTCGACAAGGAATGAGGAGAGGACGCAACTGTACTTTACTTCACCTGCTTTAGGTACCCCTTCACCATGTCGAGCGAAAGTCCCCATTATACGACATTTTACTCAACTCACTCACTTCAAAATCAGCCCTTGGCAAACGCTAACAATTAACATTACAATTTCTCTAAGAGGAATAAAGAAAGAAAGCATGAAATTGTTTCACCTCTCCCACGTGGGCAGCTCGCGCTAGGCAGTTCGTGATGGACCCTGGTTTCCTTAGCTCCAGGCACCTGCGTTACAAAGCTGGATTCAATAAAAACTGTCCCTCTCCCTTCAGCTGCCCCTGTAAACTCAGCAATGCAGGCAGCTGAGAGACAAGCTCTGTTTCCGCTAGGTCTAACAAGGCGCCGTTTTGACAGCTTGTGTAAGGAGAAACTGCAGTGGCCTCTTGGGCCTGTGGGCCAACACCAAGCTAGTGATCAGGCCTAGGCTATAGAGCTCGATGGAACTCGACGAGCACCATTACGATTCGACACAGTGATAGGAGTGGTGGGATTAAGATCCGATCCTTTAAGTACTTAAATTTTCTCTTTCTGAATAAGCCACAATCCGCAACCTGCTTCCTGCGACAAGTTCCAGCTTTTACTCCGCGTCTGCATTAAGTGCTAAAAAGCTTGCTGTGGTTTATCCACAAAGGAGGTCATTCTACAGCCAAGGCATTCTGCTATAGAAATGTTATGTGCTTAGCATGCAAACTATCGGGTTTTCATTTGCAGTCATTCTTAAAACCTACCGACGTACGTATTGGAACGTATTGCGGAACCGGTTCACGTACACCCTTTCGCACAACGGAATGAACCGGGCTGAGCTCGTGCTGATTCCTGTTATGCACGGCGAGAGATTGTTTCTGTGGCTTTTTCTCTTTCTCTTTGCACTCTAGCACCCCTAACATTATATTGTTAACAATATATTGTTTCCATCTCCCCTTGTCTTTGTTTAACGTGTTTATCTCTCTGTGCCAGGATTCAGACGGGCTCAGCAAAATTAACTTTGCAGAATGAAAAAGCCATATAATTCAGAGTTATCCTGGGAAAATGATGTCAGGGATAATCACAATGCATAACTATCGCTACAGTGTATAATTCTCAGGATCAAAATACCGAGCTTTCTCTTCTGCTGGAGGCTCGTTATAGAGGAACACCTGGTTTGTTGCATTGTGTCGCTCCAAAGCCATCGGACAAATATCGCTTGAATATTGGAATTGTTTGAATCTCGTGAAAAAAACAAAACTGTGTTCTGATTGGTAGTAATATAACTCAAATTTGGTGAAATTAATAAATTTCAGTGGCTGTGTAAAACCTATACATAAGTTGATAGCCAGTGTTCAGAAATTATCTCAAATGCACTTAACTTTTTAAAGAAAATCAGTTGTATTGTTAGTCTCAGAATGAACATACAAACCGAAGCCAGAAAAGGAGGTGTTTAATTAAACCGATCACTGTTTTTAATTAACAACAATGAATGCTATTACCATCCTCAAGAAATCCAGAATATCACAAATAAGTGTTTATCAACATTGCAGGAGTATAATTAGGGTACCCTGTGAGTACAGGGTACCCTATTGTTTTTCTTCTGTTTATTATTACGCATTATTATTATTATTCTTCCGCCGGCATTTTGCACCCTTTTTCGCTTTAAAAATCATTTTCTCTGGAACACTAAGTCCGATCGACAGGAAATTTTCACCATAGTATGTATCTTTTTTGATAGCACAATCACGTTATAATTATGACGTCATTGGTCACGTGGTACGGTCGCCATCTTGAAAAAAGCGATAAACTTTGGACATCTGTATCTCGGAAACCGTGCAATGGAAAAAATTTTCGTTTGATACATTTTACTAAGCTCCCTATGGGGAACACGTGTGATTTTTCGTGACGTCATAGGTGAAGCGATATACCGGTGAAAATTCGTCAAGTAGAACGCCATATGGGAAAAATCTGAAAAATTCTGAGCATCATCTACGCCAAAAATCACTGACGAAAATGTTTTTTTGACGTCATCGATGACGTAATTCGGCCGCCATCTTGTTTTTTAGTGTTTTTTTTTTTAAATCTTCTTCTCCAGAACGGCTATGCAGATTAAGGCGAAACTTTACACGCACATTCCCCTGAGGTCCTCTTTCAAGTTTGTTAATTTGTTGTTGATACGTCACATGGTTTGGCGGCCATCTTGAAAAACCCTAAAACCTTCAAACATCTTCTTCTCCAGAAGCGCTGGTCCAATGAAGGCGAGATTTCAGAACTATATTCGTGACATGTATGCGATGCAAGTTTGTTAATTTCAAAGTGATAGGTCACATGGTTTGGCCGCCATGTTGGATTTAAGAAAAATATTAAATAAAGTTTTCTCTGGTATTTCATAAGCCATCGAAGCGAAAATTTGCAAGTGCCTTCCTCGCTCTAGTCTGCATACATGGTAAAAAATTTTTACCTCAGAAGTCACATGGTTTGGCGGCCATCTTGGATAGAAAAATAGACTTTATCCGATTTACACAAAACTTCACACACTTGTTCAGGTCGACGATGGAAAGCAGAATTTAAATTCATGATATCCTCGGTCACAAGGTTCGGCAGCCATCTTGGATTGAAAATGAATAAATTTTAAAAATCTTCTTCTCCAGAAGGGCAAGACAGATGAAGACGAAACTTCACAGATATATTCCCCATGAGGTCCTTTCTCAAGTTTGTTAATTTGTTTTTGATCGGTCACATGGTTTGGCGGCCATCTTGAAAAAACCCGAAAACCTTCAAACATCTTCTTCTCCAGAAGCCTTGGCCCAATGAAGGGGAGATTTCAGAACTATATTCGGGACAGGAAGGCGATATAAGTTTGTTAATTTCGAATTGATAAGTCACATGGTTTGGCCGCCATCTTGGATTTCAGAAAAATATTAAATAATGTTTTCTCTGGAACCGCTTAACCAAACGAATCGAAAATTTGTAATTATCATCTAGCAGGCAGTATGCACGCTTGGTAAAAATTATGATGTCACACGTCACATGGTTTGGCGGCCATCTTGGATTGAAAAACGCACCTTTACCGATTAACACGAAACTTCACGTACGTGTTCCAATACCCAGTTGGAAGCAGAATATACATTTCTGATGTCATAGGTCACATGGTTCGTCAGCCATCTTGGATTGAAAAACAATATCTTCAAACGCTTTTTCTCTGAAAGGGGTTGAACAGATCCAGGCGAAACTCCACCACTATGACCGCCTCTCCATGACGAATAAAAAGTTCCCACCCCCTTTTGAGGTACGATGCAACGTTTGGCAGCCATATTGGATTGAAGGAAAAATATTAATTAATGTTTACTCTGGAACTACTGCATCAATAAATGTGAAACATCAAGTTTATGGTGGAACGCTCATGCGGAATGAGGGTTTGAAATTTCAACGCGATCGGGCTCAGGGTTTGGCAGCCATGTTGGTTTTAAGAAAAATATTAAATAATGTTTTCTCTGGAACTGCTTAACCTGGAGAAGCGAAAATTTGCAGTTATCATCCACCATCGTGTTTGCACACGTGGTGCAAATTATGACATCACAAGTCACATGGTTTGGCCGCCATCTTGGATTGAAGGATAAATATTAATTAATGTTTACTCTGGAACCGCTGCCTCTATATATGCGAAACTTCAGATTTATAATTCAGGTGACATGCGAAATAAAAGTTTAAAATTTCAACCTGATCGGTCACGCGGTTTGGGAGCCAGAATTATTTAATTATTTGAATCTGGAAGCCAGTAATAACGAAATTGAATGCTTTGTGCTGCCCGGTTCGTAACTCATCTGTTCCGTGCCGTCTCGAAGCAGGCCTGTGTTTGTATCACTATTAAATAATGTTTTCTCTGGCACCGCTTATCCTTTCAATGCCAAACTTTGCGACTGTCATCTGCAGAAAGTCCCATGTTGTATCAAAGGCGGACGGACTGGGTACCCGGTCATCACTGCCAGCAGTTATAAAGTGGCAGTTCTAGTTATATTTATATTTTTTTCTTGTGGAAACCAATAAAGGATTGTTCAGTACTATTGTTCATTTGGATTGAGAAAGACAGTTTTGTATGTTGAACAAGAATGGCATCAAACAAAGCAGCATTTTACATGCAAACATCAATTGTTAAACAGCTATTAGTAAAATGAGCTGAAATATCAAGATAACAGTTATATTAAAGTTGTGATTTTTGGGGGGAATTCAACCAAAGCAAAGAGTCATCAAAATAGCAGCCGAAGAAGAAGAATAAGGAAGAGGAGAAGGAGATCTTTCAATGCAAAGTACAAACATTTCAGGCAATTCATCTTGAAACAAAAATGATGATGATGTGGTTTTGCAAGGTGTTCATTCGCAGTTTGGTGCAGAACCACGCTCCCCTCTAGGCTGGCAACCCTGCCTCACACATTGCTCAGCTTGATGCTATAGAAACCAAGTTCTCCAAGATCATTGGAACCCCTCGCTATGAAGCTGAGTCGATGAGTTGATCACTTTTCCATCGCAGACAGGTCTCTCCTTCTACTGCCTCCTTGCTAATCTTGCACCTTCTGCTATCTCCATGGTTTCCGCAAGATGCATGCAGTCCACCATCAACTAGGTTCTGGTGAAACTGCTCACCTCCACTCATTATATCTTCTTTTCTCCCACCGATGAAATCAACTTACACATTCTCTTCAATCTCATTCTTCTCTCCAAGTCTTCAAGACAGCTGTTCACCACCATCTCAGATCATCCTACATCCAAAACCATGATCTTTTCTACCCCCGTTAATACTCCACCCCCAAGGTCAACCTCCTTCCAGATTTCCAGTTCCTGAGCTGCAAATTTCCTTCCTGAGAGTTTCCTTCTGCATCCATCTTGTCCACTCCATGCATCCTCCCCTACCCCCCATTCCTCTCCACACCCATCATTTGTCCCAATTTTCCCTCTATTTTTGACCTTCACCTCTGCTATTGGTGTTTCCCTCCTCTTTCTCCACTGTTCCTTTTGTTATATTGAGCATCCTGATCCGTACAGTGTTCTAACTCTTCCACAAGCCTTTACTCTGCATATAAAAATAAATATAAACATAAATGTACCACCAAAATATGTCGATGTCAAAATGGAAAATGTACAAAGAGTATTTCAAGGATAAAAGCCATATTTACAGAATATTTGGTGATGACTGAATGGTGTTTTTAAGAGTCAATGAAAAGTGGAAAGGAGGATGAAACAGATTGAAACATGGCTGATCAATGATGTCGTTTGGGTGAATTAAGTGTAAGATGAAGAAATTGCAGGGAAAGAGTGAAGACTTCTTAATTTGTGACATACCTTCTTCTTCTTCTTCTTTCGGCTGCTCCCTTTAGGGGTCGCCACAGCGAATCATCCGCATGATCCGCATTGTGATTTGGCACATGTTTTACGCCGGATGCCCTTCCTGACGCAACCCTGGTCGCCTCTGACAACACAGGGATATGGTACACCTATTTTAACCGGGGCATACACCGGGCCCAGTACACTGGTACTCATTTCGCCGACCTCGGAAGGATGACAGGCTGAGTCAACCCCCTGGTGTATTAATTCAGTGGCCCAACGGGGCTTGAACTCAGGACCTTTTGGATCCCAAGCCACTGCCCTAACCACTGCGCCAACACCAGGCTTGTTTGGATATATGTATGTGACATATTAACTTGTGACATACCTACATATATATATATATATATATATATATATATATATATATATATATATATATATATATATATATATACATACACAGTATTTATACATAGATAAATATATATACAGTATTTATACATAGATAAATATATATACAGTATTTATACATAGATAAATATATATATATACAGTATTTATACATAGATAAATATATATATACAGTATTTATACATAGATAAATATATATATATATATATATATATATATATATATATATATACAGTATTTATACATAGATAAATATATATATATATACAGTATTTATACATAGATAAATATATATATATATATATACAGAATTTATACACATATAAATGTATAGATACAGTATTTATACATATATAAATATATAGATACAGTGTATATATATATATATATATATATATATATATATATATATATATATATATATATATATATATATATATATATATTAAAGAAAGACCCACCCTCATCTCTCACCTGTGAATGGAGGGAATAGCCAATGAGCTCTCACCTCATCAACTAAACCCAGGTGGCTCGGATTATATTAATAATTAATACCTTCCACACTCCTCTCGTCAAAGAAGCTGCATAAAACAACTCAAGAAGGCCTACACAATGCAAGCGCTTTGCTGTATCAAACACTTCCCCGAGTTCCTCCACAGCTCTAAAGACATTCACGCATTGTACACACATGAGAATTCCAATGCTACACACCCCCTCAGCTGCTGGACTGGTTTAATTGCTTATTGGCGAATCATCGGCGACAGTGCATCAGCGACAATCATCAGCGATAGCAAGTGTGGCGAGTATGTCAACACACCCAATGTGAGAATTGAATGAGGCACACTCCATCCTGCATAGCACTGAGAATTGGCTGATGTAAATGAATGAATGAATTCCAGCTTAAACAAATCGGACACGATTCTGAATCAAATCCTTTATTTCTGGATTCAAGCTTGGACTCAGGAATTATAAGCTCAGAATAACACTGGAAATATGTGACACTGGAACTGGATAGTCATGTCATGGTAACTGTTCAAAATTATCATCAAATGATTTCCATTCACCACGAAATTCTTCCTCCTTTAAAAGGCTTAAACAGAGCTATCTATGTTGGTCACTTCACATACTGCATGCTGCCTTCATTAAGAGTTTGGTTTCCTCAATTGTTGAATTGACCTTCTGGGAGAATTAGGATAATTTTCTGCAGACGATTGTCTTCATAATTCACGTTGTATGTATCCAGGTACACACACACTATATGTGGACACTTTCCAAGTGCACACCTTAATGCAACCAGGTGTTTATTTAATAAGTAGTTTGGTTCAACAGGTAGTTTCCAAAATGGATGTTGATCCATAAAATCAATACTTATTATTGTGGTGAAAATGCAAATGTGTAAGTTAAGCCTGATAGATAGAAGCTCAACATAAAGTATTTATTTATTTATTTTCAGTAAGATGACTCTCCTGGTGATCTGAAAGCTTCATTCATAGACTCGACCTTTTTTTTCTCAATACTATTTAGGTTCGGTATGGAGTTATCACTTCGTGATCATGTGACCACCAACGTTTGGAATTTGCTTTATATTTGCCTGATTGTAATTTTATTACATATTTACCTTTTGACATTTATTGAAAATACCTTCATATGCTTTTCCCGGAGATTTATGGAACTTCGAGATCAGATGGAACATCAGGTGGTTGAATGACAAAAGTTATAGTAGATTCGGAACTGCTTACCTCAAAGGTATTAACTCAATTTGCATATGTATTAGAGGAATGAGAGATGGAGTAGCAAACATAGGTCATTAATAATGTGTCTAAATGATGACAGGTCTACTGTTGTATGACATCTGCAGATCTAGAAATGGCTCATATAAACTTCTATGTAGTGATGAGGCTGAGCAATACATTTGTGGCTTAAGGCCTAGTAAAGAAGTGGTAAAATGAAATAGATGTTCAGTTAAAAGTTTAAATTGTTTGTCAGAATATGAGTATATGACAGTTTCATGAATATGAATCATAAACTTTTTGATTTCAGGCCACCGGACTTGTGGCTCACCCATTAGATCATCCAAAACTCACGAATACATCCAGATATCACCACCAGGCCCTTAAGGTTTGGTGGTGATAGCTGTTCACCACCATCTCAGATCATTCCCAATCGAAAAGCATGATCTTTTCTACCCTCGTTAATCCCGCCCCAATCTCTCCTTTGAAATTTCCAGTTTTTCTTCTGAAGTGTTTCCTTCTGTATCCATCTTGTCCTCTCCACAGATCCTCTCCTGCCCTCCATTCCATCCCGCACCCATTGTTTGTCCACCTCCCTGTGTCTTGGCCTTTTATTTTGCTGTTGGTGTCCCCCCCCCCCACCCTCTTTGCTTCCTTTGTGCCCTGTTGCGTCCTGGTCCGTTCATTGTACTCGTGCTAGTTCTTCCATGAACCTCGACTATGTATAGAAAAAAAAAAACAAATAATAAATAATAGGCACGATTCAAAAGTTCAAGCAATGAACACTTTAAATGAAGTGTGGCCAGTTCTTAAAAAGAAAAGTACTAGTCTCAAGCAAGAAAAGCAGGCACCATAACGTGGAACCCCTTAATTTGATGCTTGGCATTGTGAAGTTCATTGAAATTTGCTTAATTGCAACTTAAATTCCCTTATTTCCGTTCTCGCTTCACTTTATAGCTGTCATTAAAGGCAGATGTCAGCAACAGACCTGTCCGTAAGCGAGCTTGTAGGTATAATTTGAAGGCATGTCAAGGCATCCAGCATGGGGACCTGCTGCTTGGTGTCTGCTCAGACAAACCCTCTTAATCCCGTAATCCAGTGCTAGAAAATGCACCACCTGTCTGCAGCGTGCATTCCAGCCGGATTGAAACCTGTGCCCCCAAATCGCTTGGGAGTTGTAAAAAGCCTCGTGGAGGGAAAATCTCTTCCCAAATCTCCTATTTGCGTCCCCTCTGACCCGACCTCCTGTTTCGAGATCTGTTGCTCTGATTTTGAGCCCTGTGCGATGATGTCATGTCAACTGCATTACCCACACTTTCCTCAACCACACTCAGCGCTTATGGATTTGTGTTTGCTTCAGTCACGTTCCTCAATGGATTAACATTACCATCCCACCTTGAACCATTTGGTGCAAAAAATGATTCGAATTGCAACGTATTATCTCGGCGTTCTTTGTAATCCACGATGTTCTTCAAGGTGTAATTAAGTGACTTCTGAGATCACTCCTCTCGTGTGGCTATACTACCGTGTATATTCTGATTTCATAAACCTGTCCAATGCAGGCAATTTTAACTTGGCAACTTATTTTTCTTTTACGGATGAAACAGCAAGGCAAGCCTGCAGTCTGGCAGATGTCTCATACTTTTCAGTCCTTCATTTATATTTTTCAAAGAAATACCTATAAGGAAATGTCTGAAGCAAAAAAAGGCAATTATGCTCTTTCGGTTGATGCCTCCCTCCAATCCTGAAGTTATCAAAATTGTTGGAAGAGAAGTAATATTTTTGGTTCTGAAATATTTATTTTGTCCTCCAATGGCAGTTGTCCATGGCGGTAGAGTCAAGAAAACAGTTGATGATGTACAGATGGAAAAAGACAGCCATTTGAGGGATAGTTTTGCCTGGAGGGGGGAAGACGACAGAAGGAATACAAAGCACACTTACCTACCATGAAGGAAGAGTCACATAAGTAAGAATAGAGAAGCAACATCAAGAAAGAGATTAGGAACACAAGCACTCAAAGCACTGCCTGCTCTTCCTAGCCATCTAGATGTTGATTTATAAGTCAAAGAACTTATCGAATTACCTTGTAAAATCACATGCATTTCTAACTTCAGCTACTCCACGATTAAACAAGTAAAAAAGACATAGAATGTCATAGCCCCCATTGTTTTAATAATTTTGCTGTTTGGAGTTAAAGGGCGAGCCGATATTTATGTTCACATAAAATGGCCGCCAGCATACCAGTCGGCCATCTTTGATCAGATTGCAAAATAAAGTGAGGGGCACGTGTGAGACATCATGTAGTGTGGCTGTGCCGAGTTTGAGCAAAATCGGACCATGCATGTCTGAGAAATGGTTGGAGACACCTTAGGTAAAAAATGGCCACCAGTCGGCCATCTTGGATATGATCTCAAAAAAAAAAAAATGATGTGCATATGTAAGCCATCATTTTTTTATCTCATTATCTGTGTACCACATTTGAACAATACTGATAAATGCATGTCAGAGAAATGGTTGAGGACATGTTCAACACTGGGTTTTTTTTTTACAACTTAAATGGACGCCATTCGGCCATCTTGAATCTGATGTCAAAAAAAACAAATGACGTGCATATGTATAGCATCATGTGTTGTCTTTGTGCGAAGTAAAACTAAAATCGGTCCATACATGCCCGATATATGGTTGCAGACGCACACATGCACGCACACACGTACACACGGACATGAAAATTGAGACCAAATCCACGAAGTCCAACAAAAGACTAAGTCCAACAGGGGTGAATAAAACCAAACTCTGACATTGTTGAATTCAACTCTTTTACAGCTTTCTCCATCACCAGCGATGCCGTGAGGGATCATCACCAGTAATCAAAATCAGTCAAACCCCTGCACACGACAATACTGATCGTTCAACAAGGGGGCAAGAAAGGTGGAATAAATATCCCACTTCCATACATCCTTTAACAACATACATTTTTAAAATGATTAAACTATTTTGGATAAAGCACCTTATATCTGCTAAATTAGAATAATCCAAGTTTACAAAAAGGATGACGACCTGTGTGAAACCCACAATGCTGAAGGTCATTGATGTCGTGATGAGCACTGTGGTCGCTTTACCGATACTTGGCAACAAAATGTGTGTGTAAGAGGGGACCGGGACGCCGACACAGCTGTGTTGGATGGACAGGATGTGGGATTGGACACTAAAAGGTAAAACCTCAATCCTCCTGTGGTGACATTAGAGGCCTTGGGTAAAGACATGAGAAAATTTATTGTGCAATCGTTGGCCAGAAATAATTAGCAAGAATAACTCCTATTTAATATAATGATGATAATAATAATGGAAACAATAACACCGTCACTGATTACACAACAATAAGCATATGGATCGAAGTGACTTTGCAAGGGTTAGAGTCAGTGGGCTCACAGGAAGGTAACTCAAATCTATATCAAGGTCTTGAATAAGCTAAGAGAGATAACCCATCAAAATACTCCTGGAGATGTACCTGCTGGAAAAAAAGGAGTCATACAAAAACTGGATGAACATCTCGCAGCAGAAACCATGAGGTTCCCATAAGTGTAATGAAATCAGGTAAGGATAATCTAACATACCGTAGACATTGATTATTCTCCTGCCTCCCCCCCCTCCCCTCCAACTTCCTTCCACCTCCCCTCCATCCAGTGTAATATGAACGATTTGTAAATGAATTGAAATTCGTAAAAACAGTCATCTCATACCCGTGATCCTCCTATTCCTTTAAACGTGCCCCCTCCCGTGTTCAAGGATAATGGCAGGGGTCAGTTGACATCAACGGTTCTTGGCCACATCCCTGCTGAGCATAGCTCTTAACCCAATCACTAGCTGTCTGGTCGAGTCTCCCTAGGTGGCGGATCTAGATTTTCCGATTCCTCAGCAGGTTAACCTTCTCCAAGAGACATGGGTCCAGTAACTTTGGGAAGACTCTTGTGAACCTTGGACTAACCACGATAATATAACAGGTTGTGTGACACCTGCATCCCATAAATATTCTGGAAGGAAACACCTTTGCTCGGCATTACTTACATTGGATGTTCAGTTGTTCAGTCAGTGATGCAATGCATTCTCTTTTCAGAAAGTCCTGGATTGATGGACAGAGGAATGACCATCGGGAGTATAACTCCTCACATCCAGTTTCAAACAAATTGCTCCAAAGGGATGTTCCGTTCTCCCTGCAACCCTCCCCCGTGCGTCCCCTTCATTTCTATCCTCTGTTATAATCGTGGCAATGCTCAAAAGTTCTCTTAGCAGTGTTGCGACCATTATCTTCATCTTTTTCACAAACTTCATCGACTTTAAATAGGTCACTTTGAATATCATCGTGTTACCATCTCACCTGAACATCGATCACACACGTTATTGTTCACACAAAATAAATAAATTAATCATCGTGATGCCATTGCATTGGATTCATTCATTCTCTCATTCATTCTCTCATTCATTCTCTCATTCATTCTCTCATTCATTCTCTCATTCATTCTCTCTCTCTCTCTCTCTCTCTCTCTCTCTCTCTCTCTCTCTCTCTCTCTCTCTCTCTCTCTCTCTCTCTCTCTCTCTCTCTCTCTCTCTCTCTCTCTCTCTCTCTCTCTCTCTCTCTCTCTCTCTCTCTCTCTCTCTCTCGTTTTCAAAAAAGAACACAACATTACAAGCAAATTTATACCATTCATCAATTCTCTGAAAGGCTTGTTTAAAAGTTTGAAAGGCCATTTTGTGATTTTCATCCTCATGGACAAGGCGGATGTCATTGAGTACAAAGCATTTCTCAAGACCATCATGGCCGCAGCGAGCCGATGGTGGAATTTATATTCCTTGCTGTCCATACATTATTTACATCACTCTGGCAGATAGACGTGCCATCACAGGCAATTTGATTCACTGCACTGTGTTTGGATTGCTGGGGAATCCCAATAGACCATGTTGAGTTTCACTCCACAGCCAACAATGCTAATACGTTACATTGCTATATTCTTTGCAAACGTTGTGTCAAACGCTGAGGTTCTGATTGTTTTCGACCACGATGAGCTGGTCTCTGGTCCCCCACCCGCCCACGGGCTCACATTTTCCCATTTGCACGTGCAGAGCGGCCCAGCATGCCTGCAGGCCTTGCTTAGGCCCTGTAATTTCCATCGCAGCAAGGCAGCAGGAAGTTGCGAGTCAGAAGTAAACACATCAACAAAGTGATATGTGCACCTCTGTATTACCTGGACTGTCAGTGTGTTGGCTGTGTTGTGCTGACACTTCAAATAGCACCATTTCACTCTCTCTAATGTATTTGCGGCCGATAATAACATGCAGGTGTTACACAACTCCAAATATTACGACGCCAGTTACTCCCTCGTCAACACATTGAATACTTTGTTACTTACGAAATCTAAAGATTTCGTAAGTATATTGATCGCTTCCGTCCTGTGTTTGTGTGTTTGTGTGTTTGTTTGTTTGTAGGCACGATAACTCGAGAACGGAAGAAACTACCAATGTCAAATTACACCACGTGATTCAGGAGGGTGATGGCTAGCGCTGATTAGATTTTGGTCAAAATCGGTCAAATGTCAAGGTCACAGTGAGGTCAAACATTCGATTTTTGATGGTTTGGTACAGAATCATCGTAGAAACTTCTGGTTTGCGTCGCTACCTTCTCGAGAGACAGATTTTATTAGACAAGGTCAGAGGTCAAGTTAACGATTTCATAAGTAGCAGTCTATGACTGTTTGTTACTTACGAAATCTAAAGATTTCGTAAGTATATTGATGCCTTCCGTTTCTGTTTGTTTGTTTGTTTGTAGGCACGATAACTCGAGAACGGAAGAAGCGAACAATGTCAATTTACACCACGTGATTCAGGAGGGTGATGGCTAGTGCTGATTGGATTTTGGACGAAATCGGTCAAAGGTCAAGGTCAAGGTGAGGTCAAATATTCGATTTTTGATGGTTTGGTACAGATAACTTGAGAACGGAAGAAGCTTCCAATGTCAAATTACACCACGTGATTCAAGAGGGTGATGGATAGCACTGATTAGATTTTGGTCAAAATCGGTCAAAGGTCAATGTCACAGTGAGGTCAAACATCCAAAACATTCGATTTTTGATGGTTTGGTACAGAATCATCGTAGAAACTTCTGGTTTGCGTCGCTACCTTCTCTCGAGACAGCTTTTATTAGACAAGGTCAGAGGTCAAGTTGACGATTTCGTAAGTACCAGTCTATGACTGCTTGTTTGGTTGTTTGTGACTTGCAAAATCGAAGATCCGCAATTGTGTATTGATTGGTCTGCTCTATGATTCTGTCTGTCTGTCTGTCTGTCTGTCTGTCTGTCTGTCTGTTTGTAACTTTTAAAATCGAAGATTTTTCAACTATATTGGTCAGTCGATTTTGTTATTCTGTCTGTCTGTCTGTCTGTTTGTCACTTGCAAGTCACAATTTTTAATGCATCTTCACGAAACTTCACCACATGGGAGAGTTTGTCATAAGGAAGAAGCCTATTCTTTTCAAGGCCAAAATGTCAAAAGGTCAACATAGGACAAAGGTCAACAACTTAGGTGATATTTCTAAAATCCTCTATTTTCATCCGATTGACTTGAAATTTGAAGAGGATTTATATTTCAGGTCACGTAATTCAACCAGCCAATTATTTTTGAGGTCATCATGGACCAAAAGGTCAACATAGGCCAAAGGTCAACAACTAAGGTGGTATTTATAAAATCCTCAATTTTCATCCGATGGACTTGAAATTTGAAGAGGATTTGCATATCATTTTCACTGAATTCAACCAGCCAATTATTTTTGAGATCAACATGGACCAAAACAAGCAACACCAATTATTTTGGAGGGTGACATAGGCCAAAAGGTCAACATAGGCCGAATTTCTAAAATTGTCAATTTTCATCCAATTGACCTGAAATTTGAAGAGGATTTATATTTCATGTCATTGAATTCAACCACTAATTATTTTTGAGGTCAAATTGTTTAATGGATTTTGCTAGTATGGCGCTATGCACGACATCTACTTGTTATTCTGCCTGTCTGTTTATCCCTTTATCACCTACAGGTCATAATTTTAAACTGATCTTCACAAAACTTCACCACGTGGTAAATTTTGTCATAAGGAAGAAGCCTATTGTTTTTAAGGTCAAATTGTCAAAAGGTCAACATAGAACAAAGGTCACTAACTTCGGTGAGATTTCTAAAATCCCCAATTTTCATCCGATTGACTTGAAATTTGAACAGGATTTGCATATGATGTCACGAAACCAAACCACCAATTATATTTCAGGTAAACAACTTAAGGTGCAATTTCTAAAATCCTCAATTTTCATCCCATTGAGTTGAAATTTGAACAGCATTTGCATATCAGGGCACTGAAATAAACTACCAAGTATTTTATGGTCAAATTTGTTTTCGGAATTGCGCAAGTATCGTGCTCTGCATGACGTCTTTCTTGTTTATTCATTTCTTTAGTTATATATTTTTCGACAGTGTGGACCATTCATGGATCAACTTGTAGGCCTTGGCCTACATATAATACATACAAAAGAGAATGTTACTAACATTCTTACGTGAATTATACGGACATTGGTTGCTGGTTGCCCTTCGTATCTGAAGAAAGCCATTCACATGAACCACCAAGAACCTCATCATCAATTTGTTTCGAGTGCAGAAGATGCTGCGCAGACAGTAACCACACTCTCAGATAGCAAGTGGTGTAACCTGGTGTCAAGGAACCTCCTAAACGACCAAACCACTTGCTTCCCACAGTCCAGGTAGGAATTTGTAATTTGTTCAGGGATCAGGTGAATGCAGCACATTGGATTACATATTTCCCCATGTATTATTATCCCGCCCCCCCCCCCCCGGTGGGAGGGAGCGGGAAATTGTAATCGTCCGTTTTGTTTGTCTGTTTGTTTGTTTGTCTGTCTGTTAGCAACTTTATGGCAAAACGGCTTTAGCAAACACTATCAAATTTAATCCACAGGTGGGCAATGAACCTTGGACGACCCATTAACTTTTGGGTCAAATTGGATCTAAAGTCAAGGTCAAGGTCACGAAAAGGTCAAAATCGTTTTTCGCTCATAACTTCGTCAAAAATGATCTGATTTACTTCAAACTAAGCTTATAGTGAACCTTATTCTATTTGTCACTTATAATCCTACCCATTCCTATAGTGAAAATGCATATTTGTGAAGATCGGTAGAGTCCGAAGTTTTGGAGGTCATGGTCATCGGTCAAAATTACAAATTTTCCATTATAAATCAAAAAAGGTTAGGAATATGCCTGCTTACTATGGAAGACATATATCAAGTCCTTTATTGGCTTTCATTTGACACCATGACCTTTGACCTTGCATGGCCTTGAAAGGTCAAAATCCTTTTACGGTCGTAATTTCGTCAAAAATGGTTTAATTGACTTCAACCTAAGACTAAAATATTCCTTATTCTATTCCTTATAATCAACATTTAGGTTAAGGATGTATCAAATTTAAATTTGATCCCCAAAATAACTTTATGCCTTAAATGGGTTGGATTTGTTGTGCCTGGCACCACTTGTTCACATATTTTTCTCAAAGCACAACGTAGTATCTTTACTGTACAACATCTCATGCTGGCAGACAGGACACCCAGTTGAACAATGGCACATATGATGCATCGCCTTGCCTGCGGAACACCAGGAATCAGGATGACAGTTTTTAGCTGGGTCGACAGTCGAACCCAGGCGAGAAAGCTCAATGACAACATTAGTAGACAATGGAAAAATTACCAGTGTTAAGATGGCATTTGTAGACAAACCACAATAACAGGCTATGTCTTCAAATGGGAAAACCAAACAGACCAACCTGAGCAGATGTGCTGGAAAATGTTTTTTTTTTTTAAAACAGGTTTATGGATGAGCTGTGACACAAAACACACACACACACACACACACACACACACACACACACACACACACACACACACACACACACACACACACACACACACGTATCATCTGATGTGCATGTCGCATCACCTTTGCCATTGTACTTGAAACTGACACAGCCTGGATTCTGTGCTCCTTGTTGTTGTTCCCATATATTGTATCATGTGTTTGACAGGGAGGCAAATAAGGCAGCATCCCCCCAATACATATGTGGGTGCTTCCCTGTGTAATAAAACATCATTACAATCAATCAATATATAACAGGTATATCAGGGTGAACAGGTTTGTAGTCAAACTCAATGGTATTGTTGAGAAAAGGTAGTTGTGCAGTTCCAAAACACCATTAGCAATGTGCACTCTCATTGAGAGGAAATATTGTAGAAATAATTTGAACGATCATTACCTCTGAATCACAACTGCATGCGTCTAACATATAGAACTACAGATACAGAACTGAGTTCTGTATCTGCTTATATCAAGTTCACATGGAATCCCATTCTTCATGAAGGCTTCATTATGGCCCAAATTATGGCGTCATTATGGCTTCATTATGGCTGGCTTTACATCGCCATTTGAAGGATGACATGTTCCAAGATGCACTTCTTACCTCCCCCACCCTCGGTTAGATGTCAGATGTGCATCACCATAGCACGTCTTTAATCGGATTTAACGACACGGGGTGGGGCCGGGAACAAATCGATAATCAAACAATTAGGAGACGAACATGTTTTAAAATGACCATCCTGTCATTCCTCAGCCTTCCATGCAAGTGCAAACTCGGGTTCTTAGTTTTCGTCGACTGGCCAGAATGACGTCCGAGGAATAACAGCATTTGGCTCATTCCAAGTCACATGGATACCTCATGCCCTCCACGGAGATACAAGCTTTATCAACTAAATTAATTTGTTCTTGGACGTCTTGCATTCACAAATACCCCATTCGTACACCACGAGGCTCATCTCAGGTCCGTATTTGAACCTGTTACGCTCGCGCAGCCGTGCAGAGGCCTCGCACGAGCTGGACTAAACTGGCATTTCTTGACCTAGATGCACGAGGATTTGGGAAGATCACAGAGCTGGGGAAAGCCTGGATTTTGGGATTAGGGATTTGGACAAAGAAAAAAAATGGCTGTCTGGTCTCGTCTGATGAAACTTTTCATGATCTCATTTCAAAGGGTCATTGGTTTTTTTTGCAGCATTCCTGCGTGAGCATGAAGGGTACATATAGGCCTTCAGTAGTCGGTTATACCAAGAGTGCATCAATTTGCTTGTGGACGTTAAATATCCCACGGTGTCTTTCACAACCTTTTGTGCTGGCACCCCTGTTAAATGGCATCTTTTCAGGGACATTACTGGTTGTACTCTTTCTCAATTTACCCCAGCCAGGACAATGTAAGCCATGTTGATGCACAGCCATTTTGTTTCAGTGGAAGTTGAACTCAGCCACGTTTACAGTGACAGTTAGAGAGGGTGGGAGATAATAAATGGCAAAGCTTATTAAAGAAGCCCGTTTTTTTTGAAGGAATCTTGAGATCCCAAATGCTGCGATCTTATACAAAAACCTATAAATTATGTCATAGGTGGTCGAATCATGGACAGCTATATTTGGAGCTATCAGTGAGGGAAAGAATAGCTCGTGGAGTGGAAGAATAAATTGGGTTCATGTGAAAGGCACGAGGTGTGTTTCGACCACTTGAACCATTTCTCAGGATACTGGTGCTTTAATTACCCTCAGAATGGTTGCTATTTCAGAATAAATGTCTGATATAAAACGATGGAGCATCATCTTAATCGTGATCTATACATACGTAAGCCAAGTCAAAGAGACTACACGGCAACACCAACCAAGCCAAAGAACGCCAAGCACCCACCAACGGCCAAGCCAATGACGCCCCCTCCCCCCACCCTCTCCACCGGCCAAGCCAAGTCTAAACTCCCCCCCCACTCCCCCACCCCACCATTCAAGCCAAAGACTCTACAACCGCTCCTCGGAGACTCCTCCCCCCCCCATCCCCTGTATGCATCTTCCATCCCGACTACCACTTTTTTGAATTGAACCATCCCCTATTCCCCTTTGTCAATAATTTTACAAAGAATGTCCCCTTATTGTTGTTATTACCCTCCCTGAAGAAGAAGGCATTGCATTTGTGTTCGTTTGTTTTTTAATCTGTCTGCTTGTCCGCACAGAACTTTCGTGTTTTATTCTCCACAACCACTTGTTGGATTGAGAAGAAAATTTCACCATAGGAGTGACGTCTCATGTAGAATGTGCTATTGATAATTATGACGTCATGCATCACGTGATATGGCATCAATTCTTGGAAAAACGGAAAAAAAATTGTAGCTTTGTATTTCTGTAACCGCCCCAAGGAATATATTGAAACTCGGCAAATAACAAGTACTCGTCAAGTGGAATATGTGTGATTTTTTTCATCATTATGATGTCATAATTGCATATGTAGAAAGCTACATCTGATCAGTATGAACATTTATGAGGGTCATCTAGGGATAAAATGGACCACAGAAAAAAAAGAACTTGATGCCGTGATCAGTCACATTATTCGGCAGATATCAGGTCAGGTACGGGAGCATGCGCCGGAGAAGCAGGTCGCTGCTTCCACTTTCTGCCAGTGCTCCAGGGCCCTCTGTCTGGCCATCCCCCAGGCAGATGCCTGGCCCATCTTCATCTCCTTGAGATGCTGATCAATCTGATGCAACCACGAGGTACGTGGTTGACCCATTGGCCTCCTCCACTCACGAGCCAGAATTATTTAATTGTTTTTGATCTGGGTTCTTTTCTGGTTTTTTTTTAAATAAGGCTCACTTGGCTGTGCCTGGATGAGTTTGAGGGTTAAGGAGTAACAGCGTAAACCCAAATCCTATCCAGGTTCCCCCTGATGACTTCATCTTTGCTGTTTGCTTGTTTGGGTTCCTTATGATGACTCCAATGCAGGACTGTACCTATTTGGTATTCCATTTGATTTGAAGTAAATTTACTTTAATCCCATTCTGCATTCAATTGAATAATAATGAAAAACCTCATGGTTTTATATGTATATATATATATATATATATATATATATATATATATATATATATATATATATATATATATATATATATATATACATACATACATATATGTATATAGGTATATATACTGCATATATATATATATATATATATATATATATATATATATTGCATATATATATATATATATATATATATATATATATATATATATATATATATTGCATATATATATATATATATATATATATATATATATATATATATATTGCATATATATATATATATATATATATATATATATATATACATATATATATATATACATATATATATACATATATATATATATATACCGGGCGTAGTGGCGTGCGCCTGTAATCCGGCTACTCGGAGGCTTGGGTTGGAGGATCGCTTGAGGACGGGGGCTCTGCACTGGGCAGGGTGTAGAGCAGCTCGGAATCATGGCAAAACCCAAAT